>NC_091991.1:76823291-77108763 GCF_044704955.1 Pristiophorus japonicus | reverse complement strand
TCTCTTCTCCCCCCCCTCCACTCCTCCCCTCTCTCACCCCCCCCCCCCGTCCACTCCTCCCCTCTCTTTTCCCCCCCCCCCCGTCCACTCCTCCCCTCTCTCCCCCCCATCCACTCCTCCCCTCCCTCCCCCCCCCGTCCACTCCTCCCCTCTCTCCCCCCCCCCCCCCCCCCGTCCACTCCTCCCCTCTCTCCCCCCCCCCCCCCGTCCACTCCTCCCCTCTCTCCCCCCCATCCACTCCTCCCCTCCCTCCCCCCCGTCCACTCCTCCCCTCTCTCCCCCCCCCCCCCCCGTCCACTCCTCCCCCATTCCTCCCCTCTCCTCCCCTCTCCTCCCCTCCCCCATTCCTCCCCCTCCCCCATTCCTCCCCTCTCCTCCCCCTCCCCCATTCCTCCCCTCTCCCCCCCCCCGTCCACTCCTCCCCCCTCCCCCATTCCTCCCCTCTCTCTTCCCCCCCCCCTCCCCCATTCCTCCCCTCTCTCTTCCCCCCCTCCCCCATTCCTCCCCTCTCTCTTCCCCCCCTCCCCCATTCCTCCCCTCTCTCTTCCCCCCCCCCCATTCCTCCCCCCTTCGTCCTCCTCCCCCCTCTCTCCCCCCCCATTCCTCCCCTCCCCTATTCCTCCCTCCCCTGTTCCTCCCCTCTGCTTTGCCCCCCATTCTTCCCTTCCGCTCCTCTCTTCCACTTCTCTTTCCCCCCCCCCCCCCCACTTCTCGATACACCCCCCCCGGCCCCCCCACTCTCCCAGCAGGTTGAAAGCAAATGCTGATATCAGTTACGTTATTTTAGATAACTGAAGATTTTCTGGCAACGTATCACGCAAACTATGGTTTCAATGAAGAAAGCTCTGACAAAGTTGGGGTTTCCAGCACTGACACCCAGAAAGCTGTTCGAAAGAAGTCTTTAGAGAGAAATGCAGCTCAACTTGATCAGAAAGAAAAGCAAAAAGGAGAGAAGAGAAAAGCAGATGCAGGTAATGTTATTTTTCTAATGTAATTATTCGGCCAATTTTTCAATGTCTGTCTTTCGAAATTATTAGTTTCTCCACAGGATTTGATTTCAAGTGTGAATGCACTAGAGTTTTTTGAGGACTTGACAATTACGTGAGTGAAGAGCCCATTGGCCTGTACTGAGGTGGATTTAGGTTGGTTAACCTTTCCATTGATTTGTGATAAGTACCTGTGGTCTGTAGCTGACTTGCCTTGGGGGTTTGGCAGAAAGGTTGCTAGAATTTTTCCTGAAATAGCACATGGTTTTGCCTCAAGTATTGCAGACAGTAATCTAAGTAAGGGTTTCAAATGGAGAGCTTGAACAGTTCATAATCATCGCAACAGTATGTTAATTCAGTTTTCTGCATAACTTGTATTTGTTTTTTTGCACACGTCGTCCTAATGTGACCAGTTAGTGCACCACATAGATGTATTCTAGCTTAACAGCAAGTTTGAGGTTATATGTGCATTTTTTTTGGAGTTCTCCTGGAACAGCAAGCACTGTGTATGTGTTCAGCATGGTTCAGTTGCTCTCGCCTTAGTCCAAAGGTTGTGGGTTCAAGTCTCACAGTGGGGGGCACAGTCTCAGGATAAGGGGTCAACCCTTTAAGACGGAGATGCGGAGGAATTTCATCTGAGATTTGAGGACGCAATTTACGTTGACACTGCGGTGCAGTACTGAGGGAGTATCATGCTGTTGGAGGTGCCATCTTTCCGATGAGACATTAAATCAAGGCCCCATCTGCCCACTCCGGTGGATGTAAAAGATGTCCCTATTTGAAGATCAGAGGAGCTCTCCCCAGTGTCCTCGTCTGTATTTATCCCTCAACCAACATCATTAAAACAAATTATCTGGTTAGTTATTTCATTGCCGTTTGTGGGATCTTGCTATGTGTGAAGTGGCTGCCCCATTACCCTACATTACAACAGTGACTACACCTAAAATACTTCGTTGGCTGTAAAGTACTTTGGGATGCTGTGAAAGGCACTATATTAAATGCATGTTTTTGCTTATGCGCTTGATGATAGATTATCCCATTTGCAGTCCAGTAATCTAAAGGTTGACATTACTGATGATATATTGGCCCCAAGTTTCCACACGTGGCAAAACAGGCGTCCCTCCGAACTGGGCGCCTGTTTTTCGCGGCGAAAACGGCGCCTGAAAAAAAACGCGCTATTCTCGAGCGCTTTGCAGCTCGATGTCTGCTTGGCGTGGCGCCCAGGGGGCGGAGCCTACCACTCGCGCCGATTTTGTAAGTAGGAGGGGACGGGTACAATTTAAATGAGTTTTTTTCGTGCCCGCAACCCTGCATGTGCGCGTTGGAGCGTTCGCGCACGCGCAGTCTGAAGGAAACATTGGCACTTGGCCATTTTAAAAAGTGCTGCAGAAAAAGTGAAAATTTGTTTATTGAACCCTTGCAAAGGCTTGTATTTTAATTTTCTTGATATTTCTGTGTGTGAGGGTGAGGGAGTGCATTCTGTAATTAAAGATAGACTGTGATAAACGGAACACATGCACTTGTTTGAGACTATTCAAATTCTTTGTAGCTGTTCAATTTTTAACATTTTTTAATAAAACCACATTGCCCTTCCATGATCAGCACTGAGGCTTCTTGCAGCTTTCTCCCCCTGCTGTCCGTTGGGCCCGACGGCAAACGGCTGCCTCAAGTAATGAGGCTTCCTGCAGCCTGCTTCTTGCAGCCTTCTCCCTGCCTCCCCCCCCCTGCTGTCGGGAACAGCTGCCTTAAGTAATGAGGCTTCCTGCAGCCTGCTTCTTGCAGCCTTCTCCCTGCCTCCCCCCCCCTGCTGTCGGGAACAGCTGCCTTAAGTAATGAGGCTTCCTGCAGCCTTTTCCCTGCCTCCACCCCCCCCACCCTGCCGTCGGTCAGTCCCGAAGGCAAACCGCTGCCTGGAAGGCCTGCCTGAAGCACTTTCACACAGGTAGGAGCATGGTTTATTTAATCTTTTCTTTGCTTATAAATTTTTATTCAGGTTGGATTTATTTGTATAATATTTGTATAAGTATAACTAAGGATTTATTGTAGAATGTAATGACTTCCCTTCCCCTCCCCCCACCCCCACCTCGTTCCGGACGCCTAATTTGTAACCTGCGCCTGATTTTTTTAATGTGTAGACAAGGTTTTTTCAAGCCGACAAAAATCTTCACTTGCTCCATTCTAAGTTAGTTTGGAGTACGTTTTCACTGTGGAAACTTTCAAATCAGGCGTCAGTGGCCGGACATGCCCCCTTTTTTGAAAAAAAAATTCTGTTCAAAAGTGAAACTGTTCTACCTGACTAGAACTGCAGAAAACTTAAATGTGGGGAATTCCGATTTCTAAGATATCCCGTTCTCCACCAGTTGCTCCTAAAAATCAGGAGCAAATCATGTGGAAACTTGGGGCCATTTAACATACAAAACTATGGAGCAGCTACTTGTTGGGCCAGACCAACCAATGAAATTGGCGTATCGCCATTCACAGTAATGGGGAGTTCCGTTTGTATGGAGATCAGCATTTCTATGAATGGGGATACCCCCAAAAACACAAACATTTTAAATAAATAAGAAAAACACTTCACACATTTAAAATTAATTGAAATTGAATGTAATGAAATGTTTTGGACGAAAAAAAAAAATTTTTTTAATATGTTTAATTAGATGTAAACTTACCTTAACGGACAGGTTTTTTAATATAAAATGTTATTTTCCTGTCTTTTAAAACTCTTACGTTAGTAAAAGCAGGCCTTACAGCTGCTTTTACCTGGCGTAAGTGTTTGAAGGATATTTGCTGGGCAGGAGTTGGGCAAGTAGCCCAAATCTCCGCCCGCGAAGGCCCTTCTCCCGGGCATGCGTTGGAACTGTTAGCAAGTGCTGAATTTCAGCGCATGCGCATCGTGCGTCAAGAACCAGCATCTTTGGCCCATACTGTTAAAATAGATGAAATTTTCTCACCTAGATGAGCAATTTGACGAGCGGAAAAAGTGATCATTCTCAGTTTTGATGCTGTAACCTGTATTGCTGTTCATACGTCCATGTAAAATGACAACTGTTGACCACATTTACGCTAATCCTTTGTTCTACCGAATATCTCATTTAATGCATTGTATGATTTTTTTTATTATGTTATATTAGTACTGTGAGCTGAGGGTACATTGTTTTGCCCTACTGTCTAGCCCCATATCACAATGGTCTTTAGGAAACTTTGGGATGCTAGTAAAATTACACTCAACATTTTGTATATGATATTTAATTGATATTTAACAATGCGTGTATATATACTTTTTATAGGCTGGATTGACGTCGAGGAACAGAAGAACACAAATGTGTACGTGTCTGGTAAGTACTGGGCTGAGGAATGTATGTTGTTAGTTGACAAATGTGAATCTTGTATGATTGGTTTCATCATTATGAGATGATTGTTATGATTCTGGTGCATTCCAGATACTTTTCAGGTATCCAGCTCAAAGGTCCACTTCCATAGGCAAGCCCCCCACTCTCTATGAACTGGAATATGGCCCTATATACAAAGTAATCTGCGATAGATGACTGCAGGATATACACGGGGCACTTATTTTTCTTACTGGGTATCCACTATAAATATTATGGGTGCACTCTCTGATTGAACAGACAACCCTATGACAGACTGTATACCCCAGGCTACAAGTTGCAAATTAGGTTTATTAAGAAATAAAATTAAAAGCAAAAATAAGAAAACATAGGGTTTCTTAGTTATAGAATCTGTTACAGAACAAAATGCCTTAAGGATCTCTTTAGTCCTTCGCTTTTGCTTTGGACAAATGTGCACTGTGTGAAGTTGCTACTTGAAGTAGGGCGTTTATGGAGTGTTCTACTCACAGCAGTTGACACACACACTCCCTGTCATGTTAAAACTACAGATCCTACTTTGAGTACTGTATTCAGCGTTGTTGCCAAGATAAAGTAGAAGCCCAATGATCCCCAATGTCAAAGGACTGAATTATGAGAAAAGAAGGTCCTAAAAGGAGGTGACTGTGAAAGAGATATAAAAGTATATCTGCAGCATTGCATCAAAGTTTTCCACAATATTAGAATAAAATAGCATAGGCTAAAACTGGTGAAAGGAAAGTTGAGAACGGTTTCCAGATGAACTTCACATAAAGAGTGATTTGTACTTGAAATCATTTCCTGTGTATGGGGATTCAAAGCTGGACTTTCAAAGAGTCAGGTGTGATGTGGTGAGGTGTAGGGTAGTTTTTTTTTCTGGGTGGATGAGAATGGCTTCCCTCATCTGAATTTCTCTTGTGATCTTGGATGCTGGGATGTAAAAGTGGGAGAAAAGTACATGTCAACGCTGATCAATTTGGAAATTAAACAGTTTTCTGCCTGCTGCCACTGTATAAGCAATCTTGATGTAAACTAAGATTGTTTTGGGATTCCCAAAAACAAAAACCAAAGTGTTCTAATCAGCAGAATAAAATGTGTCTCAGTTAGAATATCTTCCAAAACGAAGTTTATTTTTAAAAAGTTGATCACTTTCATGTGAATCATCAGCTAAAAGAACTTCTTAAATTCATAGGCCCGCAATTTGCCATCAGCGGCAAAACAAAGGCATTTGCTACTGGCCCCAAAGTAAGATTCGCACAAAGATCTTGGGAAATTGGTGTCAAGAATTTCTGGTTTTCCGATGCTTAATTGAAATCCATGTAGTATCGTGGGAATCCCATAGTGCACGCGGCTGTGCTATCAATAAGCTGTCTAAGCAGCCAATCAAAGTGCAGAATTCCCCACCGAGAACCAGGAAGTGGGTAAGCTCCTAAAATTCTAACATTTTAAAATGTTAGAGAGCAAAACAAAGATTGGAGCTCTCATATGGGGAAAGAGCAAACCTGAAATAAAGATGAACACTTTTTTTAAGCTACTGAATTAAAATTTTTATTAAAATGGATACATTTGACACTGCACAAAATTAAAATTAGTTACTCCTAATCCTTTGGGTCTAACTTTTAATGGGGTATTTAATAGCGTAATTACTAGCGTCAGGGTTGCACTGATCTTCAGCAGCCAGGCGCTATTGGTTTTAGCCCCCTGTGAGCCTCTAATGAATTTTCGGTCGGGGTGCTAAAAGCTGCGCTCCCGGTCGGTAACCTCTTGCGCTCCCATTAACGTCCCCTCTGGCCGCTAACTAAGGCATCAGGCAACCGAAAATCCAGCCCACTATATGGTATGTGTTTCAGCAGAGATTTTGTCGATTCCAAATGCTGCTTTTCAGGGAAGAGTAGCTGAGAAGGTTTTCTGTTAATTTTCTTGATGTTTTTATCTTGGGAGTACCTTCTAAGTGAGCTGCAATATACTGTTGATACTGTTCTTGATTAATGATCGTGTGACTATTTCCAAGAACCAACCAGGGGGCAGGCTATCTTAGATCTGGTCCTGTGTAATGAGACAGGATTAATAAACAATCTCCTAGTAAAGGGTCCCCTCGGAATGAGTGATCATAGCATGATTGAATTTCAAATTCAGATGGACGGTGAGAAAGTTGGATCTCTAACCAACTTACTAAGCTTAAATAAAGGAGACTGGAGGTATGAGGGCAGAGTTGGTTAAAGTGGACTGGCAAAATAGATTAAAGTGCAGGACGGTTGATGAACAGTGGTGTACATTTAAGGAGATACTTCACAACTCTCAAGAAAAATATATTCCAGTGAGGAGGAAAGGGTGTAAGAGAAAAGATAGCCATCTGTGGCTAGTTAAAGAAATAAAGGATGGTATCCAACTAAAAACAAGGGCATACAAAGTGGCCAAAACTAGTGGGAGGACAGAAGACTGGGACGCTTTTAAAAGCCAGCAAAGAACGACTCAAAAAATGATTAAGAAAGGAAAGATGGACTATGAAAGTAAACTAGCACAAAGTATAAAAACAGATAGCAAGAGTTTCTATAGGTATATAAAAAGGAAAAGAGTGGCTAAAGTAAATGTTGGTCCCTTAGAGGAAGAGACTGGGGAATTAGTAATGAGGAGCATGGAGATGGCAGAAACGCTGAACAAATATTTTGTATCAGTCTTTATGGTAGAGGACACTAACAATATTCTGACAGTGGATAGTCAAGGGGCTGTAGGGAGGGAGGAACTTAACACAATCTCTAAGGAGGTGGTACTCAGTAAGATAATGGGACTAAAGGCAGATAAATCCCCTGGACCTGATAGCTTGCATCCTAGGGTCTTAAGAGAAGTAGCGGCAGTGATAGTGGTTGTAATTTACCAAAATTCCCTGGATTCTGGGGAGGTCCCAGCAGATTGTAAAACTGCAAATGTAACGCCCCTATTTAAAAAAGGAGACAGACAAAAAGCAGGAAACTGTAGACTAATTAGCCTAACATCTGTGGTTGGGAAAATGTTGAAGTCCATTATTAAAGAAGCAGTAGCAGGACATTTGGAAAAGCAAAATTTGGTCAGGCAGAGTCAGCATGGATTTATGAAGAGGATGTCATGTTTGACAAATTTGCTGGAGTTCTTTGAGGATGTAACGAACAGGGTGGATAAAGGGAAACCAGTGGATGTGGTGTATTTGGATTTCCAGAAGGCATTTGAAAAGGTGCCTCATAAAAGGTTACTGCACAAGATAAAAGTTCACGGGGTTGTGGGTAATATATTAACATGGATAGAGGATTGGCTAACCAACAGAGAACAGAGAGTTGGGATAAATGGTTCATTCTCTGGTTGGCAACCAGTGACTAGTGGGGTGCTGCAGGGATCCCAACTATTTATAATCTATATTAACGACTTGGAAGAAGACTGAGTAACGTAGCCAAGTTTGCTGATGATACAAAGATGGGAGGAAAAGCAATGTGTGAGGAGGACACAAAAAATCTGCAAAAGGACATATACAGGCTAAGTGAGTGGGCAAAAATTTGGCAAATGGAGTATAATGTTGGAAAGTGTGAGGTCATGCACTTTGGCAGAAAAAAATCAAAGAGCAATTTATTATTTAAATGGAGAAAGATTGCAAAGTGCCGCAGTACAGCGGGACCTGGGGGTACTTGTGCATGAAACACAAAAGGATGATGGTATGCAGGTACAGCAAGTGATCAGGAAGGCCAATGGTATCTTGGCCTTTATTGAAAAGGGGATGGAGTATAAAAGCAGGGAAGTCTTGCTACAGCTATATAAGGTATTGATGAGGCCACACTTGGAATACTGCGTGCAGTTTTGGTTTCCATATTTACGAAAAGATATACTTGCTTTGGAGGCAGTTCAGAGAAGGTTCACTAGGTTGATTCCGGGGATGAGGGGGTTGACTTATGAGGAAAGGTTGAGTAGGTTGGGCCTCTACTCATTGGAATTCAGAAGAATGAGAGGTGATCTTATCGAAACGTATAAGATTATGAGGGGGCTTGACAAGGTGGATGCAGAGAGGAGGTTTCCACTGATGCGGGAGACTAGAACTAGAGGGCATGATCTTAGAATAAGGGGCCGCCCATTAAAAAAAGTGCTAAGGAGAAATTTCTTCTCTGAGGGTTGTAAATCTGTGGAATTCGCTGCCTCAGAGAGCTGTGGAAGCTGGAACATTGAATAAATTTAAGACAGAAATAGACAGTGCCTTAAACGATAAGGGGTTATGGGGAGTGGACAGGGAAGTGGAGCTGAGTCCAAGATCAGATCAGCCATGACCTAATTGAATGGCGGAGCAGGCTCGAGGGGTCTTATGGCCTACTCCTGCTCTTATTTCTTATATAAGTACTCGTTCACCATTTTCACCTCAAAACTGCTGGAGTGATGATTATTTATTTGTAGCTTTTAAATGACT
Organism: Pristiophorus japonicus; assembly: GCF_044704955.1. Classification (NCBI taxonomy): domain Eukaryota; kingdom Metazoa; phylum Chordata; class Chondrichthyes; family Pristiophoridae; genus Pristiophorus; species Pristiophorus japonicus. Next base: position 77,099,995 of record NC_091991.1, on the reverse strand, counting down.
TTGCATGTGGTGGAAGGGAAATGCTATTTGGACAGTCACAACCTTTTATTTCCACCTGGAACTCCTAAAGTAGTAATTTGATATTTGAATATCTGTTTGTTTTAAGTTAGTTATTTCTCATTTTCAGGGTTACCTCCAGACATTACAAATGATGAATTTGTAGTGCTAATGGCAAAGTTTGGGATCATCATGCAAAACCCTGAAACAGAAGAGTATAAAATTAAATTGTACAAAGACAAAGATGGAAATCTCAAGGGAGATGGTCTCTGCTGCTACCTAAAGGTACACAACTATTTGACCTTTAACTGGAAATTTGATTTATTCGTGATGATATCTGTTACACAGTGCAGCAGATATTTAAAATGTGACTCTTCCTGTTTTGAATTATATAGTTTATACTAACTCATGATTTCCACCAAGTATTCCAAGGAATCCTGGTGATAAAATTAACACTTTTATCATAAAGCAGATGAAGATCCTAGCAAGGCAAATAGGGCTCAAAACAAATGAATCATCAGTGGTGACTAATTACATTGGAAATAGGTGAAAGCAAACCCCATTATCAAAATTGATGGTAAAAGATCCAGGAAACTGAATCTGCTAATTTCAAATCAGTACTGGGCGCATAAATGATAGAACTAATTAACAGGAGTAAACTTGAAGTTACCTGTATGATAAATTGTAAACATTAAATAACCTGGCTGCAGAACAGGAGGAACCTGCCGGGCTATCCTCTGACCTTTTTGAGGAAGTGAGTTCCAGTACTTTATGGCATGCTGTACATAGACTTCCAAAATGCTCATGATGAAGTTCCATGCAAAGGGTTGTTAAATTGAGCTGGAAATGATGGGGAGTCAAGGCAGACCTGAGAATGGATAAGAAATTGGCTGAATGGGAAGTAATGAACGCTTGTGGAGAAATTAAGTTTGGTTGGGGTGCATCCCTGAGTGGTGTGCTGCATGGTTGATGTTAGGACTCCTACTGTTGCCAAATTTACACTTTAGTGACTTGGTGACTAGTAAGCTCAATGCAAACTGGTCAGATTGAAAAATGATAAATGGGTTGGCGGGGAAATTGAATCACAGCAAAATATGTAAGCAGGTAGAAAAATAGCAGATAACATTTAGTACAAGTGTAAAATACTGCACACAGGAAAAGAAAATGTCCATAAATATTGTATGAATATCCATGGCTAGAGTAAGTGGTCAACATATCTGATCAGTGTGCAGCGGGCACATGAAATGCTGAACTATATAGCCTGGGCAGAGTACAAGGCAAAGAAAGCGATGCTTCAACTGTGAATATTTGGGACCACACTTGGGGCCCAAGTTTCCACACGCGCCGAGAACGGCGCAGTCCCGACCTGGACGCCCGTTTTTCGCGCCAGAAAGTGTGCCTAAAAAAATCCTCCGTATTCTTCACCTCCCTGCAGGCTCTCTGGCCCTCGGCACAGCGCAGCACGAGCTGTGGGGGGGGCGGAGCCAGGTCCCTGCGCTGTAAACAGTGCCGGGACCTCTGCACATGCGCACAACAGTGGGCACGCAAGTGCAGTAGCTCCAGGCGCCCGAAACTGTGTGGGAGGGGCCCGAAGCACGCAGCCCCTAGCCCTGGCCCAATGGCCTCACTGGGGCTGCGTGAATAAGGCTCCTCCCACGACCAGCTCCTTCTCCTCCCCCCCCCCCCGCCGACCAAACCCGACACCTGCTCCCCCCCGCCTCCGGACCAGACCCGACACCCGCCCCCCCCCCCCCCCCCCCCCGCCTCCGGACCAGAACCGACACCCATGCCCCCACCCCCCCCCGCGCGCTCCTGTTCCCGCTCCCCGCCCCCCCCCCGGACTGGACCCGACCCGCGCTCCTGTTCCCACTCCCCGCCCCGCCGACTGGACCCGACCCGATTCCCGGACTGGATCCGACCTGACCTCTCTCTCGAACCGAACCTAACCTACCCAACCCAACGCCACCTACCTGTAAATCTGGTGTTGGGGACGGGCCCTGCCCGAAGTCTCGGGCCGGCCCGTTCAGCCTTCGGTTATGAAAGGCCTGCCTGAAGCACTTTCACACAGGTAGGAAGATGGTTTATTTAATCTTTTCTTTGTATAAGTATAAATAAGGATTTATTATAGAATTTAATGACTTCCCTTCCCCCCCCCCCCCCCCACCTCGTTCTGGACGCCTAATTTGTAACCTGCGCCTGATTTTTTAATGTGTAGAACAGGTTTTTTCAGTTCTACAAAAATCTTCACTTGCTCCATTCTACTTTAGTTTGGAGTACGTTTTCACTGTGGAAACTTTCAAATCGGGCGTCAGTGGCTGGACACGCCCCTTTTTGAAGAAAAAATTCTGTTCCAAAGTAGAACTGTTCTACCTGACTAGAACTGCAGAAAAAAAAATATGGAGAATTGCGATTTCTAAGATAGTCCGCTCTCCACCAGTTGCTCCTAAAAAATCAGGCGCAAATCATGTGGAAACTTGGGCCCTTTGAGTGGTGTGCCTGATTCTGGGCACGGAGGCACAAGCCCTGATAATGGTTCAGAGAAGAGCCTCCCGTTTAATCTACAGTATCGGAGAGCTAAAGTCTGATAAAAGAATGTAGAAACTTGAGTTTTTCAACCAGGAAAGCTGAGTGAGAGGGGATGTTGTGGGGTAATAAGCTAGTAAATGGTACAGAAAAAGTAAATCCAGAACATTACATCAAATTAAACTATGATAATGACACGAGAGATTCGGGTTCAACCAAGTGAATGATGTGAAGAAGTTCTTCAAGAGAAGGGCTGAACTTCTGGGTAGGTTATGGGAGACAAGCATCTTGGAATCATTTGAGAAACAGTTGGATGCTGTGACTTTCCAGCTGTGATTGGGACTCGAGTGCGAGACATTTCAAGTAGAAATGCGCTTCATTTGAATGAAGCGGGATACTATTAATCAATCATGGGATGTGGGCGTCGTTGGAAAGGCCAGCTTTTGTCGCCCATCCTTAATAGCCCTCGAGAAGGTGGTGGTGAGCTGCTGCCTTGAACCACTGCAGTCCGTGTGGTGAAGGAACTCCCACAGTGCTGTTAGCGGGGGAGTTCCAGGATTTTGACCCAGTGACGATGAAGAATCGTAAACATAGAAAATAGGTGCAGGAGTAGGCCATTCGGCCCTTTGAGCCTGCACACCATTCAATAAGATCATGGCTGATCATCTACCTCAGTACCCCTTTCCTGCTTTCTCTCCATACTCCTTGATCCCTTTAGCTGTAAGGGCCATATCTAACTCCCTCTTGAATATATCCAATGAACTGGCATCAACAACTCTCTGCGGTAGGGAATTCCACAGGTTAACAACTCTCTGAGTTAAGAAGTTTCTCATCTCAGTCCTAAATGGTTACCCCTTATCCTTAGACTGTGTCCCCTGGTTCTGGACTTCCCCAACATCGGGAACATTCTTCCTGCATCTAACCTGTCCAGTCCCGTCCCGTCAGAACTTTGTTTCTATGAGATCCCCTCTCATCCTTCTAAACTTCAATGAATAAAGACCCAGTCGATCCAGTTTCTCCTCGTATGTCAGTCCAATCATCTCAGGAATCAGTCTGGTGAACCTTTGCTGCACTCCTTCAATAGCAAGAATGTCCTTTCTCGAATTAGGAGACCAAAACTGAACATGATATTCCAGGTGAGGCCTCACCAAGGCCCTGTACAATTGCAGTAAGACCTTCCTGCTCCTATACTCAAATACCCTAGCTATAAAGGCCAACATACCATTTGCCGCCTTCACCGCCTGCTGTACCTGCATGCCAACTTTCAATGACTGATGTACCATGACACCCAGATCTCATTGCACCTCCCCTTTTCCTAATCTGCCACCATTCAGATAATATTCTGCCTTTGTGTTTTTGCCCCCAAAGTGGATAACCTCACATTTATTCACATTATACTGCATCTATCATGCATTTGGCCATTCACCTAACCTGTCCAAGTCACTGTGCAGCCTCTTAGCGTCCTCCTCACAGCTGATGTACCATGACACCCAGTTTAGTGTCATCTGCAAACTTGGAGATCTTACATTCAATTCCTTCATCCAAATCATTAATGTATATTGTAAATAGCTGGGGTCCCAGCACTGAGCCCTGTGGCACCCCACTAGTCACTGCCTGCCATTCTGAAAAGGACCCGTTTATCCCGACTCTCTGCTTCCTGTCTGATTCCAAGTCAGGATGGTGTGTAACTTGGAGGTGGTGGTGTTCCCATGTGCCTAATGCCCTCGACCTTCTAGGTGATAGAGGTTGCGGATTTGGAAGGTGCTGTTGAAGAAGCCTTGGTGAGTTGCAGCAGTGCATCTTGTAGGTGGTACACACTGCAGTCACGGTGCGCGGTGGTGGAGGGAGTGAATGTTTAAGGTAGTGGATGGTGGCATTGAAGCAGGCTGCTTTGTCCTGGATTGTGTCAAGTTTCTTGAGTTTTATAGGAGCTATACTCAGCCAGGCAAGTGGAGAGTATTCCATCACACTCCTGACATGTGCCTTGTAGATGGTGGAAAGGCTTTGGGGAATCAGGAGGTGAGTCGCTCGCTGCAGAATACCCAGCCTCTGACCTGCTCTTGTAGCCACAATATTTATGTGGCTGGTCCAGTTAAGTTTCTGGTCAATGATGACCCCCAGGATGTTGATGGTGGGGGATTCAACAATGGTAATGGTGCTGATGATGGTGGTTAGACTTTCTCTTGATGGAGGTGATCATTGCCTGGCACTGTGTGGTGCTGCTTCGCAACCCAAGCCCGAATGTCATCCAGGTCTTGTTGCATGCGGGCATGGATTGCTTCATTATCTGAGGAGTTGTGAATGGATCTGCTCACTGCAATCATCAGCGAACATCCCCACTTCTGACCTTATGATGGAGGGAAGATCATTGATGAAGCAACTGAAGATGGTTGGGCCTCGGACACTGCCTTAAGGAACTCCTGCAGCAATGTCCTGGGGCTGAGATGATTGGTTTCCAGCAACCATAACCATCTTCCTTTGTGCTAGGTATGACTAGCCAGTGTAGAATTTTCCCCCTGATTACCCTGATTCCCATTGACTTCAATTTTGCTAGGGCTTCTTGATGCCACACGGTCAAATGCTGCCTTGATGTCGAGGGCAGTCGCTTTCCCCCTCGCCTCTGGAATTCCGCACTTTTGTCGATATTTGTACCAAGGCTGTAATGAGGTTTGGAGCCGAGTGGCCCAGGCGCATTGGTGAGCAGGTTATTGGTGAGTAAGTGCCACTTGATAGCACGGTCAATGATACCTTCCATTACTGCTGATGATTGAGAGTAGATTGATGGGGCAGTAATTGGCTGGATTGGATTTGTCCTGCTTTTTGTGGACAGGACATAGCTGGGCGGTTTTCCACTTTGTCCCACACCTGATCTTGCAAACATTGTTAAACCTGAAAGTTACTGAATTAAACATGTTTCAAACTAATCTGAATTGGTCATATTTCAGATAATCAGACTTTCTTTCCAGATGAATACTTTTATAATAAAAAAAGTGGCAGTCATTTCCTGTTGGTTTTCCTGACCTTGGGTAGCAGTCAGACATTCATGATCTACCAATCAAAGTGTCTGCAGCATTAGGCTGTCATAGACCTCAACTTTTACAAGCCGACTTTTAAGGGACACAGCTCCACCTTACTGACTTTCCATACCAAAAGGGATGGGTTTGCAGATGTTTCAATGTTTCAGCGGCAGTTGGTGAGAGGGGAGCGGCCTATAAAAGGCCCAGCGGGAGATCGAGAGCCAGCGGCAGTTGGTGAGAGGGGAGCGGCCTATAAAAGGCCCAGCGGGAGATCGAGAGCCAGCGGCAGTTGGTGAGAGGGGAGCGGCCTATAAAAGGCCCAGCGGGAGATCGAGAGCCAGCGGCAGTTGGTGAGAGGGGAGCGGCCTATAAAAGGCCCAGCGGGAGATCGAGAGCCAGCGGCAGTTGGTGAGAGGCGGGAGCGGCCTTTAAAAGGCCCAGCGAGAGATCGAGAGCCAGTGGCAGTTGGTGAGAGGCGGGAGCGGCCTATAAAAGGCCCAGCGGGAGATCGAGAGCCAGCGGCAGTTGGTGAGAGGCGGGAGCGGCCTATAAAAGGCAGCTACAGCGGGAGAGAAAGCAAAATAGAAGTAGAAAGGAATCAAAAGGTGATGTCACAGCCAATGGGGTAAGTGATTGGCTGGTGATTGGTGAGTAGCTTTTCTTTTTATTTTTTATATCAGTAAGTGAACTGTAACATTGTTATTACCAATTTAAGGGTATCTAAGGGTTGAGGCATGGCAGGAGAGCTCGGTCACGTGATATGCTCCTCCTGTACCATGTGGGAACTCGGACACTTCCGGTGTCCCTGACGACTACGTGTGTGAGAAGTGTATCCGCCTCGAGCTCCTGACGGTCCGCGTTGTGGAATTGGAGCTGAGGGTGGATTCACTCTGGAGCATCCACGATGCTGAGAATGACGTGAGTATCACGTGTAGTGAGTTGGTCTTACCGCAGGAGAAGGGTCCACAGCCAGATAGGGAATGGAAGACCAGCAGGAAGAGCAGTGCAAGGAAGGTAGTGCAGGGGTCCCCTGTGGTCATCCCCCTGCAAAACAGATACACCGCTTTGAGTACTGTTGGGGGGGATGACTCATCAGGGGAGGGCAGCAGCAGCCAAGTTCATGGCACCGTGGCTGGCTCTGCTGCACAGGAGGGCAGGAAAAAGAGTGGGAGCGCGATAGTGATAGGGGATTCAATGGTGAGGGGAATAGATAGGCGTTTCTGCGGCCGCAACCGAGACTCCAGGATGGTATGTTGCCTCCCTGGTGCAAGGGTCAAGGATGTCTCGGAGCGGGTGCAGGACATTCTGAAATGGGAGGGAGAACAGCCAGTTGTCGTGGTGCACATTGGTACCAACGACATAGGTAAAAAAAGGGATGAGGTCCTACGAAACGAATTTTAGGAGCTAAATTAAAAAGTAGGACCTCAAAAGTAGTAATCTCGGGATTGCTACCAGTGCCACGTGCTAGTCAGAGTAGGAATCGCAGGATAGCGCAGATGAATACGTGGCTTGAGCAGTGGTGCAGCAGGGAGGGATTCAAATTCCTGGGGCATTGGAACCGGTTCTGGGGGAGGTGGGACCAGTACAAACCGGATGGTCTGCACCTGGGCAAGACCGGAACCAATGTCCTAGGGGGAGTGTTTGCTAGTGCTGTTGGGGAGCAGTTAAACTAATATGGCAGGGGGATGGGAACCAATGCAGGGAGACAGAGGGAGACAGAGGGAGACAGAGGGAGACAGAGGGAGACAGAGGGAGACAGAGGGAGACAGAGGGAGACAGAGGGAGACAGAGGGAGACAAAAAGGAGGCAAAGACAAAAAAGAGGCAAAATCAAAAGACAGAAAGGAGATGAGGAAAAGTGGAGGGCAGAGAAACCCAAGGCAAAGAACAAAAAGGGCCACTGTAAAATTCAAAAAGGACAAAGGGTGTTAAAAAAAACAAGCTTTGTGTCTTAATGCAAGGAGTATCCGCAATAAGGTGGATGAATTAACTATGCAAATAGATGTTAACAAATATGATGTGATTGGGATTACGGCGACGTGGCTCCAGGATTTTCAGGGCTGGGAACTCAACATCCAGGGGTATTCAACATTCAGGAAGGATAGAATAAAAGGAAAAGGAGGTGGGGTAGCATTGCTGGTTAAAGAGGAGATTAATGCAATAGTTAGGAAAGACATTAGCTTGGATGATGTGGGATCTATATGGGTAGAGCTGCAGAACACCAAAGGGCAAAAAACGTTAGTGGGAGTTGTGTACAGACCTCCAAATAGTAGTAGTGATGTTGGGGAGGGCATCAAACAGGAAATTAGGGGTGCATGCAATAAAGGTGCAGCAGTTATAATGGGTGACTTTAATATGCACATAGATTGGGCTAGCCAAACTGGAAGCAATACGATGGAGGAGGATTTCCTGGAGTGCATAAGGGATGGTTTTCTAGACCAATATGTCGAGGAACCAACTAGGGGAGAGGCCATCTTAGACTGGGTGTTGTGTAATGAGAGAGGACTAATTAGCAATCTCATTGTGCGAGGCCCCTTGGGGGAGAGTGACCATAATATGGTGGAATTCTGCATTAGGATGGAGAATGATAGTTAATTCAGAGACCATGGTCCAGAACTTAAAGAAGGGTAACTTTGAAGGTATGAGGCGTGAATTGGCTAGGATAGATTGGCGAATGATACTTAAGGGGTTGACTGTGGATGGGCAATGGCAGACATTTAGAGACCGCATGGATGAATTACAACAATTGTACATTCCTGTCTGGCGTAAAAATAAAAAAGGAAAGGTGTCTCAACCGTGGCTATCTAGGGAAATCAGGGATAGTATTAAAGCCAAGGAAGTGGCATACAAATTGGCCAGAAATAGCAGCGATCCTGGGCACTGGGAGAAATTTAGAACTCAGCAGAGGAGGACAAAGGGTTTGATTAGGGCAGGGAAAATGGAGTACGAGAAGAAGCTTGCAGGGAACATTAAGGCGGATTGCAAAAGTTTCGATAGGTATGTAAAGAGAAAAAGGTTAGTAAAGACAAACGTAGGTCCCCTGCAGTCAGAATCAGGGGAAGTCATAACTGGGAACAAAGAAATGGCAGACCAATTGAACAAGTACTTTGGTTCAGTATTCACTAAGGAGGACACAAACAACCTTCCGGATATAAAAGTGGTCAGAGGGTCTAGTAAGGAGGAGGAACTGAGGGAAATCTTTATTAGTCGGGAAATTGTGTTGGGGAAATTGATGGGATTGAAGGCCGATAAATCCCCAGGGCCTGATGGACTGCATCCCAGAGTAGTTAAGGAGGTGGCCTTGGAAATAGCGGATGCATTGACAGTCATTTTCCAACATTCCATTGACTCTGGATCAGTTCCTATGGAGTGGAGGGTAGCCAATGTAACCCCACTTTTTTAAAAAAAGGAGGGAGAGAGAAAAAAGGGAATTATAGACCAGTCAGCCTGACCTCAGTAGTGGGTAAAATGATGGAATCAATTATTAAGGATGTTATAGCAGCGCATTTGGAAAATGGTGACATGATGGGTCCAAGTCAGCATGGATTTGTGAAAGGGAAATCATGCTTGACAAATCTTCTGGAATTTTTTGAGGATGTTTCCAGTAAAGTGGACAAAGGGGAACCAGTTGATGTGGTATATTTGGACTTTCAGAAGGCTTTCGACAAGGTCCCACACAAGAGATTAATGTGCAAAGTTAAAGCACATGGGATTGGGGGTAGTGTGCTGACGTGGATTGAGAACTGGTTGTCAGACAGGAAGCAAAGAGTAGGAGTAAATGGGTACTTTTCAGAATGGCAGGCAGTGACTAGTGGGGTACCGCAAGGTTCTGTGCTGGGGCCCCAGCTGTTTACATTGTACATTAATGATTTAGACGAGGGGATTAAATGTAGTATCTCCAAATTTGCGGATGACACTAAGTTGGGTGGCAGTGTGAGCTGCGAGGAGGATGCTATGAGGCTGCAGAGTGACTTGGATAGGTTAGGTGAGTGGGCAAATGCATGGCAGATGAAGTATAATGTGGATAAATGTGAGGTTATCCACTTTGGTGGTAAAAACAGAGAGACAGACTATTATCTGAATGGTGACAGATTAGGAAAAGGGAAGGTGTAACGAGACTTGGGTGTCATGGTACATCAGTCATTGAAGGTTGGCATGCAGGTACAGCAGGCGGTTAAGAAAGCAATGGCATGTTGGCCTTCATAGTGAGGGGATTTAAGTACAGGGGCAGGGAGGTGTTGCTACAGTTGTACAGGGCCTTGGTGAGGCCACACCTTGAGTATTGTGTACAGTTTTGGTCTCCTAACTTGAGGAAGGACATTCTTGCTATTGAGGGAGTGCAGCGAAGATTCACCAGACTGATTCCCGGGATGGTGGGACTGACCTATCAAGAAAGACTGGATCAACTGGGCTTGTATTCACTGGAGTTCAGAAGAATGAGAGGGGACCTCATAGAAACGTTTAAAATTCTGACGGGTTTAGACAGGTTAGATGCAGGAAGAATGTTCCCGATGTTGGGGAAGTCCAGAACCAGGGGTCACAGTCTGAGGATAAGGGGTAAGCCATTTAGGACCGAGATGAGGAGAAACTTCTTCACCCAGAGAGTGGTGAACCTGTGGAATTCTCTACCACAGAAAGTAGTTGAGGCCAATTCACTAAATATATTCAAAAGGGAGTTAGCTGAAGTCCTTACTACTCGGGGGATCAAGAGGTATGGCGAGAAAGCAGGAAGTGGGTACTGAAGTTTCATGTTCAGCCATGAACTCATTGAATGGTGGTGCAGGCTAGAAGGGCTGAATGGCCTGCTCCTGCACCTATTTTCTATGTTTCTATATAGTATAATGCTTCTGTATTAAACTTTGCATTTCCTTACTTAAAGTGAGCAATGCCATGGGATATCGGCTAGTAGTCTTTTGAAAACCTTGTTTAAATGCAAGTCTTTAAATATTTTGTGGAACATACATGCTTTTACTTGATTTGACTGAAATTTCAAATCCTAAAGCAGCATTTCCATTTACTTGTACATTGTTTTTTTGATTTAATCCAATCACAATCCCCTTCATGGATTTCTCTCCAACTTCTGCCACATCCTCTGATTCAGTGTCGACAATGTTGCAGATCCACTAGTTTTTTTGTTCAGCATTATCGTTGAAGATAATATTTGAGACTACCAATATAACTTCCTCCGATCTCTATAACTTACAACCTTTCGATCTCTGCGCTCCTCTAATTCTGGCCTCTTGCACATCCCTGGTTTTAATTGCTCCACAATTGGAGGCCATTCATTCATCTCATTTGACCCTAAGCTCTGGAATTCTCTCTCTAAGCCTCGCCGCCTCACTCTCTTTTAAGATGCATTTTAAAACTTACCTCTTAGCCTGTCCTATCTTATGTGGCTTGGTGTCAAATTTAGTTTAATAATGCTCCTGCGAATTGTTTTGTGATGTTTTACTACGTTAAAGGTGTTTTATAAAGTTGTTTATTGAGGTGTGTGCTTATATTTTTTTTCCCCCACTGGCTGGTGAAAGGTACTTTCCCACCCTTTACGCAATTGTTTATTGTATTCCAGAAAGAATCTATTGATCTTGCTCTCAAATTTTTGGATGAAACTGAAATAAGGGGATACAAGCTACATGTAGAAGTTGCCAAGTTCGAATTGAAAGGACGATATGATGCCAGCAAAAAGAAGAAGAAAAGCAAAGATTACAAGAAGAAGTTGCTTCTGCAAAAAAAGTACATTAAAATCCAATTTTGCTTGATTCGGGAGGCTTTAATACCATTTTTATTATTTGATAGATAGAATTAAATTACTACGGTCGCCGTCTGAGGTTTAGTGGTCAATGTTATCAATTCCCAGACTTCCTCGTTGGCCACATAGGCATAAAGAATAAGGAGCAGAAGTCTGATGCGTTATCCTTCAGGAATGTGTCCATACCATCTAATACCTAATTGTATAATAGTTTGTGTCTTTCTGATCTGATCACTTATGTGCTTCTCCAATCTCTCCAAAGATGGACCAACACTTTAGTGGGATGAGACCAGATACAAATCGTTGCTTTACTTTTACAGGCAGCAATTCAATGTACAGAATAATAGATATAATCAGATCTAATCTTAATTCAACTAACTACAGATCCCTCTTTGAGAACAAGAAAAATAATAAGAATATATCACACTATCGCTATTAGCGAGCTGGTTTAACATTTGCTGGTCAGTTGTCTGATCTGATCGGACTTGGGCTCGAGATGAGTGAGTTTCCTCTCACTGGATCAGACCTAGCTGGCTAGTTAACTATCTGCTCATGTATTTTTGTTCGTTTTCTCTGTGTACGCAGGCAGTGAGAAGCCATTGCTCTGACTCATTCTCTAAATTGTCCATAGGCCTGTCAATAAAACCAGTTAAGTCATTTCTTTCCCCACCCACTCCCAGCCTCTGCGTGCGGGTTTAAAGAAAACACCTTGCTATTCTCAAAATGAATAAGCGAAAAGTTGATTTAACAGGCATCGGATGTGAGAACACAATCCATCTGTTTGAAAGAGAAATTCTTCCAGGTTTCTTTTGATTTTGAGGAAAATCTAGGGGTACAGTGGTATAGTGGTTATGTTACTGGACTAGTAGTCTCAGAGGCCTGGACTAATGATCCAGCTACATGTGTTCAAATCCACCACGGAAGACAGGAATTTAAATTCAGTTAATTAAATAAATCTGGTGACCATGAAACTACCGGATTATCTTTAAAACCCATCTGGTTCACTAATGTCCTTTTAGAGAAGGAAATCTGCCATCCTTAACTGGTCTGGCCTATATATAACTCCAGACCCATGGCAATGCGGTTGATTCTTAACTCCCCAACAAGCCACTAAGTTGTTCCAAAACGCTATAAAGAAGTTTACTACTTTCGCCACAAGGACTGCAGCGGTTTAAGAAGGCAGCTCACCACCACCTTCTCGAGGGCAATTAAAGATGAGCAATAAATCATGAGCCATGCCATCGACACCCACATCCCACGAACGAATATAAAAAAAAAAATGACAGGCTGCCAATCTACAGAGAAACTTCTCCACCACTTGTCCTCTAACAGACTTCACTCGATGCCTATTTATAGCAATTAGATATTTTAGCCTTAAAGGGACATGAAAAGGTTAATAACAGCAGCAGAATAATAGTGTATTACATGATATAATACCCCAGTTCTTCTAAAATGTTGTCCTCCAATTTACCACGAGCAACATCACAGGACGTCTGCTCGTAACTGTATATCATTCTTTGTCTCAAATAACATGTTTTACATAAAGTTAGTCTTGTGGTGTGGATTTCTGTGGATACAGAATTCCGCATGTTTATAGGTCCTTAATTTAAGGGGAGCTTTCTGTTGATGCAACAAATCCTTGTTGTTAGGCAGCTGGATTGGAGACCAGAGAGAAAAGCTGGCAGTTCACGATTCCGATTCCATCGAGTTGTGATTCTTAAGAACATGTTTCATCCAAAGGATTTTGAGGTAGGTCGAGGCACAGATGGTCTGCGCACTGATGTATTTCTCACTTTTATTTTCTATTGTTTATAACCATTTCTGTATCAGGATTAAATCGTAACCAGGTTTTGTTCTTACCATATGATCTAGTTGTATTAAAGGTTACTTTAAAATGGTCCACACGTGAAATATACACAGGAAATTCCCCGCAAAGTTTTGATTTTAACACCTGTACACCTGTACACCTGTGAATTTGCAAAGGACAGTCTACTCTTAAGGGCTCAGAATTTTGCGTTTTTGCAGCATGTTTGATCCCAAGTTTTCTTGCTGAAGTGGTTCAGTTTGAATCTATTTTGCACTAATCTTTGGCTAGTAGAATAAGATGGTAGCAACAAGAGAATTCTTCATATCCACTGCCAATGCTAATCCAATCAAATGCTCTGGTTAGGAGGCGGAAAGTTTCACCATTGCAAGTTGCCAAAGCAGGAAATGTACTGAGCTTATGATGATTCTTTGTCAACTTTGGCATGTACCAATGATCACAAAATTATTTTTCCTAAGGTTAAGTAGTGTGCATGGCAGTGGTACCTGGTCTCAGATATGTTCTCTGCTTTTTAAAAAAAACATTCTTAAATGGTTTCATTTTTAATTGGGTAACATAGCACAGACTAGGTATCATCTGAACTTTTTTTTTACATATATGAAAGATGTGTGGGGTGGGCTGATGCAGCTTGTGACCCTTTTGCATCACAGACTAGTTTAGAGACACAAGTAATGAAGGCACATTAAATGAATTGAAATGACACAATAGTTCTTGTCAGGGGATTTGTCTTACCAAGACTTCAGATTCTCTACTCATGGGAACATTGGTTGCACAGAGCTGGGGAAAAATTTCCAATAGTAAGATTTCACTATATAGCAAGTATTGCATGTAGTGAGGCTGTTCAAACCAGCATGCGGAAATGTAACATTATGATTAATGTGGCTCCTATCTAAAATTTAGTAACATTTTTTTATAGGAGGATCCGATGATTTTGAATGAGATCCGAGAAGACCTTAGACTGGAATGTGAAAAATTCGGTCAAGTCAAAAAAGTACTTTTATTCGACGTAAGAATTTTTGCTGTTCAAAATAGTTACAGATCTATTTTCTACATGACATGCATGGATTATTAAAAGAAGGTGCGGAAGTGTTTTAACGCTGGATCTGTTCTCTCTAATCTCCAGAGACATCCTGGTGGAGTGGCCTCCGTTGCATTTAAAGAACCAGAGGAAGCAGATCAATGTATACTGATGCTTAATGGAAGATGGTTTGGTGGACGCCAAATAACCGCTGAAACATGGGATGGTGTCGTAGATTACCAGGTATGAAAGAAAGATTGGGATGAAATGGTTCTTGGCACATATGTTTAGTCATTTCTGTTGTGTTGTTAATTCAAATGATCCAGTAAATGTACAGGCAATTTGTCATCTTGTAAACATAATTGTGCAATATTTAGACTATTGCTCCACACCCCCCCATCCCCTCAGCGTCTAAAGCATTTCTGTGCAGTCTTCTCATAACAGGGATAGGCAAGGTCAATGGCACTAGAATCACTAAGTTATTTATTTAGTTACCATGAGACTGCTAACTATCTTATACACTATTGCATCCCAAGACATTTTCCATTTTTGCATATAGTTAATACTTGAGCAAATGGGCTTGAAAATATTTTCATATTATAGGGATGCAGAGTTAGCTTGGAAATGTAGTAAACATTGAGGAGGATAGTAGTAGATTTTGGGAGGGCATAGACCGGACATGTGAAATGGACAGACACAGCAGATCTTTAATGCAAAGAAGTGTGAAGTGATGCATTTGGGAAGAAGAATGAAGAGACGCAATATAAACTTAAAAGGTACAATTTTAACGGGGGTACAGGAATAAAAGGACTGGGGTTAAACATACACAACTATTTGAAGGTGGTAGGACAAGTTAAGAAAGCTGTTTCATTTTTTAGAGAAATATATGGGAATCCTTGGCTTTGTCAACCGAGGCAGAGAGTACAAAAGCACTAGACCTTTTATAAATCACTGGTTAGTCCCCAGCAAGAGTATTGTGTTCGATTCTGGGCACCGCAGTTTAGGAAGGAAGTCAAGGCCTTAGAAAGGGTACAAAGGAGATTTACTCGAATGATATCAAGAATGCAGGACTTCAGTTACGTGGAGAGACTAGAGAAGCTTAGAGCAGAGAATGTTAAGAGGTGATTTAATAGAGGTTGTTCAAAATCATGAATGGTTTTGATGGAGTAAATAAGCAGAAACTTTCGCAGAAGGGTCGGTAAGCACAGGACACAGATTTAAGATAATTAACAGAACCAGGGGTCACATAAGAATAAGGGGTAAGCCATTTAGGACCGAGATGAGGAGAAACAACTTCACCCAGAGAGTGGTGAATCTGTGGAATGCTCTACCACAGAGTTGTTGAGGCCAGTTCATTAGATATATTCAAAAGGGGAGTTAGATATGGCCCTTACAGCCAAAGGGATCAAGGGGAATGGAGAGAAAGCAGGAAAGGGGTACTGAGGTTGAATGATCAGCCATGATCTTATTGAATGGTGGTGCAGGCTCGAATGGCCTGCTCCTGCACCTAATTTCTATGTTTCTAAAAGGTGTCTTTTTTACGCAACGAATTGTTATGATCTGGAATGCACTGCCTGAAAGGGTGTTGGAAGCAGATTCAATGGTAACTTTCAAAAGGGAAATATATATATAATTGAAAAGGAAACATTTGCAGAGCTATGGGGAAAGAGCAGAGGAGTGGGACTAATTGGGTAGCTCTTTCAAAGATCTGGCGCAGCCACGATAGGCTGAATGCCCTCCTTCTGTGCTGTACGATTCTATGATAATCCAATTAATATTTAACGGGAAGCAAAGCCCAGGGAAGTACCATTCCACTGGTAATCATAATTGTGTGATGCACCTCTGGAACTCTGCCCTTGAACAGCTTGGTGAATCATTTCTTCTTGACAGCTCTACAGCCGTTGATATGGTCTGGCAATGTGCATTTCTGAACACATTACCATCATATGGTCTTCTACCGTAGATCACTTTATGATATATTTTCTTCTCCCAGTGCTCTATCTGTACTGTAGTTGATGGTTCATCTTCTGACTCTTCAGCTCTGCCTTTACAACAATCTGGCCTTTTTTCCTGGTTCTTCATATAAATGACCAATGAAAACCTAATTTCTTTCATTTCATCAAAAATAAAGTCCAAGCAATAGCTAGCACCTCTTTGGTTTCACTTTGTCTTTCAGTTCTATTGCAGAATGATCCACTGTTGATATTTTGATTGTGTACAATTCTGAACTTTTTCCAAAGTAGTTCAGCGTGGAGAAGGACATTCTCTTTAATTCCACACCCTAGAACTGTGTCCTAGTTTGCATGAAAGCATCTGGTTTCTGCAGAACCTGAACATGCATTAAAAACATTCTCAATGTTGCCTCTAATTTTGTTTTGGCTTGGGCAGCCCCTTTAACGGCCCATTCAAAATTCTGCACATGTGCAGTTGTTCAATTGAAAAGCCCCCTCACCGCCTGCATAGCTTAAAGTGAGCATTGATCGTTCTCCTTTGCAGAAAAATAGCCCTAGCCTTTTTTTTTATTACAAGCATGTCACACAGTCCCAGGACCTGCGCCATTGTACGAGTTTATTTTCCCCAGCAGTGGTTTAATGTCCTAGATTTGGCAGTGAGATCCATAACCTCCGGTGTAGTACCTCTATCATGGGAACTATAGGAGCAGTTATTATAACTACCCTTCGGGAAAGGAATTTTTGGCTGGAAGCTTTCCAGAAAAACTAACAGACTGTGTGCTTTGACAAGGATAGCTGTGAAAAGCAAGACCACCATCGCTCAAGCAGCCAGGGGGGAAGGAGTGAGGGAGGGGAGGAGGGCGGGGGGGCGGGGGGGCACGTGAGCCGAGCTGGTAAGTAGATGACCATTGACTGAGGAAGTCACTATAAGGTAGAGGATCAGGAAATTAAAAACATTGATAAAAAGTGATTATGGAGCCAGTCGGATTAAGACTGCAAGTCTCAATCTAGAATCAGTTTAAATGAGATAGCACAATTTAAATAAATTGCATTGCTATTGAGACCCCAATCCAAAAAAAGTAAGACAAACCTTGCTGATATTGCAAATGCATTGTTTCAGAGCCACCTGGTGGCTAGAGTGTAGAGCTGCATGCAGACTTCAGCTTTCAATATTAAATAGCAGCTAAGGGTGTTACTACAGTTCGGTGTTAGCTAAAGCTTTAACACACATAAGCCCCCATCAGCACCACCTGCAGGTATTGTATGCAAATTTTGTATAAAGATGTCATGAAGACAATTGGCGTAGGGACTTACAGTGCATTTTGAAATGAACATTGTGACCCACCTGCCAATTTTTTAATAAGTAGTATTTAAGGGCGACCATGGCTTCATTCTGGGGTATGGCTTTAGGTCAGAAGGTGGAACTTGGTGGGCCATTATAGTGACTTCAGTATTTTGAAGTAAGTGCAGGTGTAAGATTAAAGTCAGTTGTGTATACGCCATAGGTGGAATTCAAGTGGCATGCTAAAAATGGTTGTAGATATAAGGTTCTCGCAGTTAGAAGGGCTGACTTTAGGCTAAACTAATGACGAGAGTGAGACAAACCTTATTCAAAGATTGAGGATTGTCTTGCTCAAGAATATCATTTGAGCCTTTCTAGTGAAAACGTTTACTTACACAGCATGTTTTAAAATATGATTGCCCAAATAAAGGGGTATAATGCACTGATCTTTTTATATAAACAAATTGAAATAACTTACACTAAAACTACCAATCCTAGAAAGATGTAGGATTGTACTGCTTCTGCCTGATTTTAAGCAACAAAATGTTTCATCTAATTTCTAGCAGAACAGTAATGTTTAAAGACTACTGTCTAAAGAGAAAAAAACTTGTTAAATATAATTTTGATTTTCTAGATTGAAGAGACTGTAAAGGAAAGAGAGGATCGATTAAAATCATGGGAGTCGTATTTGGAAGTTGACCCATCCACAGTTAAGTCCTCTGATGAGCAGCAAACGACACAGGCAAGCAGCCAAGTGTCTACGGAAATCTCAGCTCCTCCAAAGGATAATACAAAACCATCAGAGGACATTGGAAAACCACCAAAGGACAGTGCAACACCTCCAGTAAACAATGGAAAATCACCAATGGACAGTGCAACACCTCCAAAGGACACTGGAAAACCACCAAAGGACAGTGCGATGCCTCCTGAGAACAGTAAACTGCAAAATGTGATTGATTCTGGGTCTGAAGTGGAAGAGGCTGAAGAAAATTGGAATGAAGAAAATTTATCAACAGACAGCAGTATCGGTGGAAGTGATGATGATGCAGAAGAGGAACCATGACTTCTTAGTGGGACCCTGCTTTTAAACAACTGATTAAAACTCATTTTTATCTGAAAGATTGTGAAACATGGTGGCTGAACCTTAGATGTGCACATTTTTTTCTCTTTGCCTAATTGACAGAAACTGTAAATTGAAAGAGGTTTTCTTTAATGTGGTAAATTCCACCCCTCACCCCCCAAGAATGCATTTCTAACAAAGGTGGTGATTTGTTATAAACAATTGTACCGTCGTATGTTAGGAGTATATTTGTGAGAAACTCTTAACCATTTTACTGGTATCTAATCCAGCTAATTTAATAGCTATCCACCTTTGTTAGAAATGCATTCTTGAATGGGGGTGGAATTTCAAGCTGTTTTCTTGATTTTTTTTGCAGTCGTCTTTTCCTTTCTCCCTTGCTGCCTGAAAAAGCAGTGACTCATCCTGGTGTACTATTCACTGGGTGTAGGCAGTCGTCTGTTATATCATCCAAGTGACCATTTTTCATCCGATGCTGAGCAGCGAATTTTGATAAACTCCAATTGTGTGGGACGTCCCAGCTGAGCTCAAAGCTGTGCATGTGAGATTCACCTGCATCTATCAGCTAGAGTCGCTGAATAACAGCAAGAAGCAGGAACCATTGGTGATATTTCTCCCTTTACCTTCTTCCCTCCCAGCCCCCCCACACACACACACACAAGAAGGAGTTGCGTTTACTAGGTTCCCAGTGCTACAAACACATGGAAATGTCGGACACTGATCCATCCAGCCTGTCCCACACAGTGAGGCCTTGTACATCACGATTATATATACTCCCCACCCTGTCCGGAGCCATGTAATCTGGTAGAGGCCAAAGAAACAGATTTAGAAAGCCAGGCTAATTTAGGGGGGAT
Organism: Pristiophorus japonicus; assembly: GCF_044704955.1. Classification (NCBI taxonomy): domain Eukaryota; kingdom Metazoa; phylum Chordata; class Chondrichthyes; family Pristiophoridae; genus Pristiophorus; species Pristiophorus japonicus. The sequence continues at coordinate 77,080,701 of NC_091991.1, read as the reverse complement.
TTACTCAATGAGGTAACAATAACTGTTTCTACCTTGGTTCATAAGCACGGTGAAATGGTGTACTTTGTGGCACAAAACATTTTGGAAGGGGAATTCTGGAATGTAGTCAAAGCTGCAGCCGGCGTACACTTGTTAGGATTATTTCCGAGGTTAAAAGCTTACTTTTGATTCTATCTTGTGAAATTATTCTTTTTAACATAAATAAAAAGTGTTGATATTCTTCTATGTTGTAACAGTATACACCAGGTAAAAATTCGCTATTTGCTTAACAGGTGTCTAACTCCTGTATATATGTGGAGTAAACTGGGCAGGTAGCTGACTTCGCAAAGCAGAACAAGCCATAATGGCTGTGGACCATTCCTTTGGCTTGCACCTCGGGGTAGGTACAGTGTGCTGTGCTGCATCTGAAAAAAACATGCTTAGTTTTTTGATTTGATTTAAGTAAAAGTGCATAAAGATGCAGGTATGATGTATCTGTCAAATTGAAATATTGAATTGGTAAGGTTCCAGAGCTTTTTTGACTTGCTCAGAAACTGTATCTGTTTTCTGCAGAAAGATGTTTATATCAACCACCCTATAAATGATTGAAGAAATTATGTATTAACATAGAAAATAGATACATAAACAATAGGTGCAGGAGTAGGCCACTCGGCCCTTCAAGCCTGTACCACCATTTAATAAGATCATGGCTGGTCATGCAATTTCAGTACCCCTTTCCTGCTTTCTCTCCATACCCCTTGATCCCTTTAGCCGTAACGGCCACATCTAACTCCCTTTTGAATATATCTAACGAACTGGCCTCAACAACTTGCTGTGGTATCGAATTCCACAGGTTCACAATTCTCTGGGTGAAGAAGTTTCTCTTCATCTCGGTCCTAAATGGTTTGCCCCTTATCCTTAGACTGTGACCCCTGGTTCTGGACTTCCCCAACATTGGGAACATTCTTCCTGCATCTTACCTGTCCAATCCCGTCAGAATTTTATGTTTCTATGCGATCCCCTCTCATTCTTTTAAATTCCAGTGAATATAAGCCTAGTCAATCTAGTCTTTCCTCATATGTCAGTCTTGCCATCCCGAGAATCAGTCTGGTGAACCTTCATTGCACTCCCTCAATAGCAAGAATGTCCTTCCTCAGATTAGGAGACCAAAACTGTACACAATATTCAAGGTGTGGCCTCACCAAGGCCCTGTACAACTGCAGTAAGACCTCCCTGCTCTTATATTCAAATCCTCTAGCTATGAAGGCCAACATGCCATTTGCCGCCTTCACTGCCTGTTGTACCTGCATGCCAACTTTCAATGACTGATGTACCATGACACCCAGGTCTCGTTGCACCTCCCCTTTTCCTAATCTGTCACCATTCAGATAATATTCTGCCTCCCTGTTTTTGCCACCAAAGTGGATAACCTTACATTTATCTACATTATACTGCATCTGCCGTGCATTGTTTTAGGCCTTATGACAGTGGATATTTTTTTCTCATTGAAGTTCAAATCTTTATTCATATTAACTGAAATGAAGCTTTAGTGTCTTTTTTTTTCTACAGTACATGCAACTGAAATCATCCAATATCTCAATATTCCTGATTCTTTTGCGTGTTTATATATTTTGGCAAGGTTTCCTTCATCACCCGTGAACCCAACTTCAAGCAAATTTCTGATATTTCCCAAAACAATTTAAAAGATTGTAATGTCATTCCTGCTGCAAGTTCTCCCAAGCCATGTTTCCTTCTCTACAGTGTGTGGTTTTTTGCTTGTAATTTTATTTCAATGTAAAATGAGCACTTCACAAACTGTTCCTCGCTTCACACTTTTATAGCATGTCCTCTGGGATACATTTGAATTTTTCTTTTTAATGATTGTTTTATTGAGCTGCTAGGTGGAAACCTGTTTAGTGTACCAGTTTCACACGTGATCAGTCTCTATAACCTTGCTCATGGCACTGTCTCAGTAGGTCAGAACTTCAAAAATAAGTCATGATGTGAAGAATTTTGAAATGTTTTGATATGAAAGGCAATTTTTAACAATAGTGTTAATTCAAAAATGGTCGTTGTGAGGCATGGTCAACTTCTTTTGGAATAAAATCATATTGAAGAGGTTCTTGTCAAATATTCTTTAATTATTCGCAGTCTCTTAATTTGCTGAAGGAAAAATGCCTCCTCAGGACATATTGTGGCACAATTATTATAAAATGCAAGTGCTTGTGCACTTGTGCATTTTAAACTTGACTTTTGGGAGTTAGGATCATTAAAATTTGTTGAATCACTATCATCTTTTCCCACCCCTGTCTCTACTATATTGCAGACTTTGGAGGTGGCAGGATTAAAAGTCCCAGCTTCTGATAGCATCAATAGCTTTTCTGGATGATTTCTGGAATTTCACATGACAAGTCAAGGCCGATCGGGTTTTCTTTAAATTCTGTATCTTCTGTAGTTGGGAATGAATGCCTGTTCTAGTTTTCTAATAAAATGAAATTTAAGATTGTCCTTTTTATTTAAAAAAAAATGACTAAATGTGAGCATTGACTTGACTGGGAAACTCCGTCTACTGTATTTCTTGTCTTTCTGCTTTACTGATCGCATTCCAGCCGGTACTCCTAAATTTTCCGATCATCCTTTCTTGGCTGCATATATGCCACTCCTCAGTATTCCTCCCCCCCTAAATCTCCCTTGTTGAAAATTAGACTTAATGGCTTGATATACCAAAACACATTCTTTCCCAGAATCTCAACTGTGAAACTTGGTAACTTTCTATCTTTTCCTCCTGCAAATCTACAAACTTTTAAACGCTGAGCTGAACTAAAACCTCCCCGCTACTCCTTACTATTTTAACCTTCATGGTATCCTAAACTATGATATATCTTGTTTTCTCCTATTTTTAAGCCAGTTTTTTGCTTGAATGATTGTGGAGAAGTTAATATGGAGATAGGACAACTTGACATTTGTTTCAACAGTAGAGGTTTTTAAACGCATTTCCTCATTTACTCTTCCTCATAGTCTTTAAACGGAAGGGTTGACAGTACAATACTTAGGAATTGTGTGTTGACATCAATTGTGGAAGCCTGACCTGATACATGTTCAGTCAGATCCTTAACCTAGATCCACTTAACTTACAAATTATGGCTTGGATGTTGAAGGAATACATTGCCAAGAATACAGACTTGGAAAATCTGTGCGCATGCCCAAATAGTACCAATTAGGCTCTTACCACTGAGCAATTCAACAGAGCCATAACTCCTAACAGTTTCATAAAGTAAGCAGAGTTCTTTTAAAATTGCACCCTACTTTCTCCCCATCGCCACCCTTCGGTTAATGGATGAGGAAGGCTATTTGGCCCATCTTCGTTCATCCATCCAGACACTCTTCCCTTCCCCCTTCCATTTCATAAGCGATTTCAGGTTTTATGCTATCTCTACTATCTATATCTTTTAAGTATTTGCATGTGCTGAGTCTACAGGATTGCCGTGGACTTTTTGGGCGAAGAGGAATGGCCTTCCACCTGTACCTGAATTTCTCTCTCACTAGTTTGAACCTATGTCGTCTTGTCCTACTCTCATAATTTCAACAACAACTACTTGTCTTTATATAGTGCCTTTAACGTAGTGAAATGTCCCAAGTCGCTTCACAGGAGTGTTATGAGAGAACATTTTGCTTAAAGTAACTTTCTGGATTTGTCTTTTCCATACCATTTACTATCTTACATAATTGTACAAGATCTGCCCTCAAATCCTCAGCAAGCTGAAAAGCAGTCATTCCTTATAACTCAGTGCTTGAACATCTCCCCTGTGTCTCAATGAGCATAACTGGGCATAATACACTAGATGTGGTCTGGCCAGAGCCATATAAAAATGAATTCTGACTTTTACTACTGTTTTGGCCCTATATTTACATGTTTAGCAACAAGACCCCTCGGTCTATTTTTTCAATTCATCTATTTGTGGAGTATGATGTATGTTTCCCACTTGTGCAGTTCCTTATACCTGTCTGCATTAAATTTCATCAGCCATTGTTCAGTATACTTGCATATTTATCCAACTCATTTTGTAATTTCTATGCTGCTGCCTTCTCTGAATCCATTGTCCCTCCTAGATTGGTATCCTCTGCAAATTTGATCAGTTTGTATTGAGTTTGTGAGTCCAAGTCACTGAAACAATAGTGTCAGCGCTGAACTTGGGTGAGCCCCACTCAATACCTCCCTGTCCACCCCAACATGGCTCCTAACAAGGGCCCATTGTTTTCCAGCCTTCAGCCATTATCCATTTCCAAGATTTATCCTGAATCCACATTGCTTTGAGCATAATATATTTCAGCCGGGACTTTATGTTCCTTTAGGTGCAACATATTTTAAGCTTTCCCCAGTCCATTTGGGATGCCACGTCCTCAAAAAAATCAAGAAGTTTGGTCAGGCAGGATTTTGCCATTACATCCATGGGCTGCTACAACTGGAACTATTCCCCAGCATCGGACAAAAGCAAAGCACATAGATATATTCAGATTTCAAAATCAATGCAACTCCCAAAGGAATTGATTGAATATGAAGTGTTAAGTCTAGGATAAGACTCCACAGTGATCCCAAAGGCGACATGATCTGGTCCCTGTGCTGAGTCTACAGGATTGCTGTGGACTTTGGATTAATTCAAGAGACTTCAAAGGTACTGCCTCATTTGTCTATTGTTGCAAGTCCTGGAGGTCCTGCAAGTCCTGCGAGTTGTTGAATGGGGGCCAGAAATGGTAGAAACTCCAGCTGCTATTAAAAAGGTAAGTTAACTTTGTTGGCAGCAAGAGCATTACAGACAGTGCATTGCTGGACAGCATTGACACTGCATCCTCAAAGAAGTCCTCTATTCAATGATACAGCTGAATAGCCTACTTCAAGAAGTTAGGAACAGGAGTAGGTTATTCAGCTTTTTCTGCTATTCAATCAAATCATGGCTGATATGTACCTCAACTCCAAGGAACAGGCCAAAAAAGGGTTGCTCATTGGAGATGCGCCCAGACATGTGAGCAGATGGCACAAAGGGTCAACGTGGTAACACAAAGGGTCAACATGGTAGTCTCACAATCTGTATACCTGGCAGCGGATGAGAAAGGTTCATCAGCCTCAGCAAATCTAAAAGGTAAGACTAGCCAGCATTTCTGCATACCAAGCAAGCAAAGCATGCATGCTACAGAGTGTTGCCTCTCTACCTATTCCACCCTGTCGCAGGACACATGCAAAGTACTCAAGCTACCTTGCAACTTGTTCCTAGATTTAGCATATTGCAGTGTGGCAAACTTTCTAACTGCAAACTGGAACTATTGCTACTCAACATTGTAAATGTGAACCCAGAAAGCAAGCTTGCACCTAAACTAAACAATGCAGGATTGTTTACTGCCACCTGTGAAGCTGCAACGTGGGTGCTGGAGTCGCTACCTTTATATGCTCTTTGAGTTTGCAACATTTCAAAATGGCTTTTCTGCATTCAGGACAATGCAGCATCCAACACGAGGGAGCAATCCCATGCAAAAGGCAGAAAAGTTCTGTGGCCTTCCTAAAGTACATTTGAGGATGGATGCTGCACCGGAGATTGTAGAATTTGTGATTATAGAGGCAGTGGGACAGGATGAATCCCAGGCCTCCTCCAACATCAAGGTTAGTACCATCCTTTACCTGCTCTTTCTCCCCAGCTCACTCACACACAGACACACGTTCAAGCACGATACCTTGCACACAGTATATTACCATGTAAGTAATATTTGAAGGGTTGTTTTGCAGCCAACATTCTAACACCAGGTGAAGCACAGTGCATCCGTGTAATGGAACACATGATGGTGGGGGAAGTGGGAAGCAGGACCCAGCTCATGTCCTCAGCTGCTTGGCCCCGGCATTCAGACCTCCCAGAGCCGAAATGTGAAAGAAGATTGCTATATGAGCACAGGTATTCTTTGCGGTCATTTGGGTTTGTCCAAAGTGTCATGCAGGGTGTGGAGGAGAACACATTGAAGTTGGACTAGAGAACCAGCTATATGCTTGAACATCCTCCGCCTGCTCCACGACGACATGCAGGCCGTGATCCTTACCAATGGATCCGTAACAAACCGGATCCGTAACAAACCTAATCCATGTCCGGACTGGAGTCAAACAGGGCTGCGTCATCGCCCCAACCCTCTTAATCTTTCTTGCTGCCACACTCCACTTCACAGTCAACAAGCTCCCTGCTGGAGTGGAACTAAACTACAGAACCAGTGGGAAGCTGTTCAACCTTCGCCGTCTCCTGGCCAGGTCCAAGACCACCCCAACCTCTGTTGTCGAGCTACAGTATGCGGACGACTCCTGCATCTGCGCACATACAGAGGCTAAACTCCAGGACATAGTCGACGTATTTACTGAGGCGTACGAAAGCACAGGCCTTAGCTAAACATCCGTAAGACAAAGGTCCTCCACCAGCCTGTCCTCGCCCCCCCCCCCAGTCATCAAGATCCACGGCACACCCCTGGACAACGTGGACCATTTCCCATACCTCGGGAGCCTCTTATCAACAAGAGCAGACATTGATGACGAGATTCAACACCGCTTACAGTGCGCCAGCGCAGCCTTCGGCCACCCACGGAAAAGAGTATGCGAAGACCAGGCCCTCAAATCTGCCACCAAGCTCAAGGTCTACAGGGCTGTAGTAATACCCGCCCTCCTGTATGGCTCAGAGACATGGACCATATACAGTAGACACCTCAAGTTGCCGGAGAAATACCACCAGCGATGTCTCCGCAAGATCCTACAAATCCCCTGGGAGGACAGACGCACCAACATTAGCGCCCTCAATCAGACCAACATCCCCAGCATCGAAGCACTGACCATACTTGATCAGCTGCGCTGGGCAGGCCACATTGTCCGCATGCCAGGCACAAGACTCCCAAAGCAAGCGCTCTACTCGGAACTCCTTCACAGCAAACGAGCCAAAGGTGGGCAGAGGAAACGTTACAAGGACACCCTCAAAACCTCCCTGATAAAGTGCAACATCCCCACCGACACCTGGGAGTCCCTGGCCAAAGACCGTCCTAAGTGGAAGAAGTGCATCCGGGAGGGCACTGAGCACCTTGAGTTTTATCGCCGAGAGCATGCAGAAATCAAGCGCAGGCAGCGGTCCCTGTCCCACCCTCCCTTACCCTCAACGACTATCTGTCCCACCTGTGACAGGGACTGTGGTTCTCATATTGGACTGTTCAGCCACCTAAGGACTCATTTTAAGAGTGGAAGCAGGTCTTCCTTGATTCCGAGGGACTGCCTATGATGATGATGAACCGAGTCCTCCATACCAGCAGCGATATTCTCACTGTGCAAAGGATCCATATCACGGGGGACACCACTGTAACAGTACCTGAACTTCACAATGGACTGCGTTTCCAAGATCCTGCTGAGCACATCTAAACAGATGCATATAGCGCTGGGCAATCGGCTAGAGATAGTGGGGCCGAAATTGCCCACCACTGGAAACGGGGCACACCTACCCTGTTTCTCGTGTTTTAACCGGCGCGGTTGATGCGGTGGCCTCTTGAGCGAAATTCCCCTCTTTTGGCTTTTTTTCCTGTCTGTCCGGAAGTCGGTCATAATGGGGGCAGTGGTGAGCACACTAGAGGAGTGGAAATTCGGGGCGGGCGGAGAGGCCGCCGCTGTTAGCCCTCCAACCCTTTGCCCCTTACCCAGGGCCGTCACTAGAAGTTCAGGGCTGACCAATTCCAAGAGACTGCTGCTCACATCATTGCTGCCACGAGGGAAGCATCGCTTGAATAGATTGTAGAAGACTCGCGTGATGTACTGCCAGCCAAGGCCCAGTATTGGAGTAAAACCCATGGAGTGGATAATACACAGTGGGTGCCAAATCTGCTTCAGTTTATCGAGCATTCTTACTGCATCTGTCTTAGTGGTTACAAAAATACCATAATGTAAAGGAATGCAACCTGCCAGTGGCACATTACATGTGATATTAAGCACTTGTATCACATCTGTACCAATAGTACTGGTCGTTCAAAATACTATTAGCCGGGGGTGTCTCTGGAAAGATGAGCTGATTGGACCAAATTTTTTCCCACATCTGTACTTCTCTTTGTGATCTTTGAATATAATTAAGCCATCATTTAGGGACTATGATATGGGACTGATTTTATGAAGTTCGTAATATCTGCACTGACAGAATATTGCCACAGGATGGAGATCTGAGCACACTTATTAAATGCAAACAATCATCTTTAACAATGGAACACATTTTTTCAAAATCTCCGTTGGTTCAATAATCTAATCAAAATCACCACCCTTGGTTTCTACTGTGCTGTTACCCACAGGAGGCTTCTGCTCATCCCCCTCTCTGCAAAGACACGCTGAGGTTGGCAGAGTAAGACTTTCTCCTTATTGGTCACCTCCAGGAACTCCCACATACCATTGTCAACCAGCCGGTCAAGACTGAACAAACTGAAACACAAACTGTACCTCGTGCTCCTTCCTCCAAAAGAACAGTTTGTAGTCCCATGTCACTGGAGGCTCGACATCCAGGGGTGTTCGGCATTTGGGAAGGATTCTGACGGGACGGGGCGAGTTGGGTGCGGGGGGAATGTTCCCAGTGTTGGGTGGGTCCGGAGCCAGGGGGGAGCATGCTCTTGGGATGGGGGTGGGCTGTTTGGTGCTGGGATTGGGAGAGACTTCTTCACTCGGGGAGTTGTTGGCCTGTGGGGTTCCCTACCGCGGAGAGTTATTGATGCCAGTTCATTGGATGTGTTCGGGAGGGAGTTGGATGTGGTCCTTGCGGCTGGGGGGGGGGGGTGTGGGGGGGAGGTGCTGGAGTGGGTGATCAGCCATGATCTTGTTGAATGGCGGTGCAGGCTCGAAGGGCCTACTCCTGCACCTATTTTCTATGTTTCTATGTCACGGAAGGTGACGGAGAGGGGAATCCATCCAAATGCCATGTCGAGCAGAGTAAGAATGATGCACTCACAGGGACACCATAGCGCACTGATACAGGATGCCAGGTTCAGCACATCCAGAATCCCTGTTAAAAAATGGTGCAGGTGACACATGGTGCTCTTGTCTGCCCTGTCCGCCAGCCCGCTAACACAACAGCTCACACCATGGAGAACACATACCACCACTGACAAACTAGTAAACCATCATCATCATAGGCAGTCCCTCGAAATCGAGGAAGACTTGCTTCTACTATAAAAGTGAGTTCTCAGGTGACTGTACAGTCCAATACAGGAATTACAGTCCCTGTCACAGGTGGGACAGACAGTGGTTGAGGGAAAGGGTAGTTGGGGAGTCTGGTTTGCCGCACGCTCGTTCCGCTGCCTGCACTTGTTTTCTGCATGTTCTCGGTGACGAAAATCGAGGTACTCAGCGCCCTCCCAGATGCTCTTTCTTCACTTAGGCCAGGGATTCCAAGGTGTCGGTGGGGATGTTGCACTTTATCAAGGAGGCTTTGAGGGTGTCCTTGAAATGTTTCCTCTGCCCACCTGGGGATCGCTTGCCGTGTAGGAGTTCCGAGTAGAGTGCTTGCTTTGGGAGTCTTGTGTCGGGCATGAGGATGATGTGGCCCGCCCAACGGAGCTGGTCGAATGTGGTCAGTGCTTCGATGCTGGGGATGTTGGCCTGATCGAGTACACTGACGTTGGTGCGTTGATCCTCCCAGGGGCATTTGCAGGATCTTGCGGAGACAGTGTTGGTGGTATTTCTCCAGCGATTTGAGGTGTCTACTGTATATGGTCCACATCTCTGAGCCATATAAACTAATAAACCACACCATGGCTGATAGCAAAATATTCTTCCTGAACATCAAGGACACGCCCACCAATAATTCTCAAAATACAGTGATTACATAAGAAATAGGAACAGGAGTAGGCCATTTGGCCCCTCGAGCCTGCTCCGTCATTCAATAAGATCATGACCGAGCTGATCGTGGCCTCAACTCCACTTCCCTGCCCGCTCCCCATCTTGGCTCCCTTATCATTCAAAAATCAGTCTATCTCCACCTTAAATATATTCAACGTACACCTTATCTCCACGATGAATTCTAAACTCACAAAGAGTTGGATGGGCAAGCACTGGCTGGTTCCTTCTCTTCCAACAACAACTTTCATTTATATAGCACTTTAACATAGTAAAGCATCCCAAGGGACGTCACAGGAGTGTAATCAGACATAGATTGACAATGAGCCAAAAAAGGAGGCATTAGGACAGGACAGGTCAAAGAGCTAAATTTTAAGGAGTGACTAAAAGGAGCCAGCGGGGTTTAGGGAAGAATTGCAGATCCTGAGGTCTAGACGGCCGAAGGCACGGCCACTGGTGGTGGAACAATGGAAGTGGGAGATGCAGAGGAGCACAGAGTGGGAGGAACACAGAGCTCTCGGAGGATTCTAGGACTGGAGGAGGTTACAGAGATAGAAGGGAAGGGTGGATATTTGGATCAGCAAATGTATCTTTCATCCTGGAGTCCAGTGTTAGGCCAATGCTTCCCTTACAAAATAACAAATTAATGATATTATAATGCTAGCTTTCTAAAGAAAGAACTTGAATTGCTATAACACCTTTCACTAATAACATGTTGTCACAATTTGGTGTTTGGATGAGACCCGGTACTGAAACATTAAGCATACCTCTATCTGCAATAAGTATTGAATTAGCTGAATTCAATCACAGAATCAGTTGGGGTGCTACAAATGGTCTCTCTGTCCCAATGTTGGGGAAATAAAATTAGCAATCGGTCCTACTCTATGTCCTTATCTAGTGACCCTCCCCCCTCCACCCCCCCTACGGGTAAGTATCCATCTGGATGTTTGGGTGAGTACAGGATGGGGCACTCACGTTTAGCTGTTGTACACCTCATCTCCACGATTAATTCCAAACTCACAAAGGGTTGGGTGGACAAGCCAGCCAGCCCTAGTGCCAGCCAGCAGTATCTGTCTTGGACCACACTTGAACAATGGCCATTTCGACAATGTACAGTGGGCAGCTCCTCAAAAGGTACATGAGCATGAGTCTGCACCTTAAGGAGAGGAGGTGGTGAGAAAATATACTTTACGTACAATCAGGTCTTTTGACATTTTTGGTTCTTAGCTCTGAAAAATTTAAGATACCATTTACATTTTGATAATTTTAGCCAGGATTTTCTGCTTCAGCACATGCTATTCTGTGATTTTCGTGTCCCATTGAAATAAATGGAGGGGAAATCACGGTTGGCCTTTGCGGAAGTTGAAAACAAAGTGCAAATAACGCCCAGCTGAGCAGCTAATGTTGCACATAGCGTCGCTGCACTTCAACTGTCATGAACATAACAATTAGGAGCAGGAGTAGGCCATTCGGCCCCTCGATCCTCCCTTTCCCTGCCTCTGTACTTACTTAAAATCTGTTACACTTTCCAGTTCTGATGAAAGGTGATCGACCCGAAACGTTAACTCTGTTTCTCTCTCCCGATGCTACCTGCCCTACTGAGTATTTCCACCATTTTCTAGTTTTATTTCACTCCTCTGTTCCCTGGCTCTGCTCTGCTCTAGCAGTAAATCCCTGCTTGCCTGCATAGTCCCGGCAGTACGGTAAAATGCAGTAAAGCAGAGCTGGTGGCCTTAACTTACTACAAAATCATAGCATTACACTCCAGTGGTTACTTAAACTTTAACTGAAGGTGATTAGTGTGAATTTATACATATAGAAAGGGAGAGTGCAGGGGCTAGAGAATCACACAGTCAACAGCCTCAAAGAACCAGAGGCAATGAGAAAGCAGAAGAAATATGAAATATTGAAAAACTAGAGAGGGACAAACAAATCAATTACATTCTTCTGAGTCATTTTTCCTTAGCCGAGTGAATCAGGAAAGTAACACACCTCCCTTAGGCTAATTGATGAAGGTAATTTTCTAACGGTACAGTCTGATAGAATGGATACAGAAGTTAAGTCCATTTTTCCCTTGTGGTAATGTCACTTTAATAAGAATAACTTTTGTACTACCATCTATTTTACATTAGAGTTATGGAGCCAATACTGGTTTTCCCCTTGCGCTAAATGGGAGACGTGTGGCCCAATATTTAATTGTAAGCTTGTTCCGTTCCTACCTTGCCCGACAGCCAATATACAGTAAATGTGTAACCCATCTTACTTGCTCCCCTGCTCATTAGAACTGTTCAGTATTCATGCATGCACATTCTAGTGGTGATGGTGTGGGAAAAGCCACTTTTAACTAGGAACACCTGGAGGAGAAGCTGAACACAGCCAAAATAGCTTGGAATTATAGGGCCACCTGCGTCTTGGTTCTCATCGAGTCCTCTGAACATTATGCGTACACACATGTTGCTTTCGTTAAAAACTGATATAAAATTAAAGGGTCGGCCAAGTTAGTTAAGCTGGGTCAGGAAAAGTTAACTGTGTTTTTGTCAGCGAAGTTGATCATGATTTTTGTTGGGGGGGATGCGGCAGTTTGGGGAGGCACAGGGAGGGAATCAAGAACATTTTGAAATCCAGCATCTCGAATTCAAGCTGATATCATTAGCTAAAAGCTTAATTCATTTAAAGAAAATAAATATCTGGCAATAGTTAACTGTTAGCTAGTAATATCAGCTTGAGTTTCTGACTTTATTTTCTGTTCATGCTTCTAAACTAGCAATCTCTAATTAATGACTAAGCTTCTAGGATGTCAAAAGTGGAATTTATGTTCTTTTATTTTAGTTATATTTCATCTGATTTAAACGTGTTCACCGTGTACATCACACCATGACATGTGGCCCAATATTTAATCCTAAGCTTGTTCCATTTCTGTTGCCTGAATTCAATATAGATGTCAACTTTCATTACTGTACCAATAAAATAAAATCCAAATTGTAGGTCATGTGCCTTAACTAATATATTCTGGACCGTGCTGATACCTCAGCAGGTAAATGTACCATAACAATAACTGCCTGCATTTATATAGCGCATTTAACGTAATAAAAACCGCCCAAGGAATTTCACAGGAAAGTTTTCAGACAAAAATTGACACCGAGTCCATAAGGAGCTATTTGGACAAATGACCAGAAGCTTGGTCAGGTTTTAAGGAGTATCTGTAAGGAGGAGAGAGAGGTAGAAACATAGAAACGTAGAAAATAGGTGCAGGAGTAGGCCATTTGGCCCTTCGAGCCTGCACCACTGCACCAGAGAGGCGAAGAGGTTTAGGGGGGGATTTCCAGAGTTGAAGGGACGACCCGCCAATGGTGGGGTGAAGGAAATCGGCAATACACAAGAGGCCAGAATTGGAGAAATCATTGTTCTCAGAAGATTATAGCGCTGGAGGAGGTTACAGAGATAGGGAGGGATGAGGCCTTGGAGGGATTTGAACACAAAGATGAGAACTTTATATGCTATAGTCCTGAATCATACACACCCAAAAATCCCAAGTCAATGTGTGCTTCTATTCTTTAAACTGAACAATTTGTGAAGCAGTGTACAAAAACCTTCCAGTGGTGGGTGGGGATGTAGAAGGAGATATGCAGGCCACCCCCCCACACTGACTAGCATTGTTCTCATGAATTTGCACTAAGTAGGTTATGAAGGAGTCCAAGGCGATCATTCGTTATGTGTAGCCCTTGGGAAAGTTACTTGTTGTGCAGAATAAGATCCACCTTTCCCATTTTTCTTTCTCTTCATTGAATATTCCTTTGTTACTCTCTTCTTCCCACCCGAACACATTTAGTTCCTCGCTGACTTAAGGCTCCACAGGCAGCAGTCAGTCTCTGGATCCTCGGCAAAGTGGGCATTCTTCATGTGAGTGCCAATGAGCTGCTCACCACATAGGGTAATACAGTTGAGCTTGATCCTGTCTTCACATGATGGACTCAGTACAGACAATCTTGGACCTTCTCTGAAAGGTCTGGAGCCTTGTCTCACTGATTCCCCCTTCCTACTGTTAATGGTCTGAGTTAGACCTATCCTGACTTAATATTGTCTGTTCCCAATGTCTTAATTGTTTTGTTCATTTTGTATTTTTTTAAAATCCTACTTTGTTTTAATCGGCTTTTCTCATACTGGTTTAAATTAGTAGCCATCACAAATGCACTCTCCCTACACACAAGCTGCCAGACAAAGGTTCCTGGACCCAGAATAGGTTGCAATTGATTGGAAGCACTAGTGGGAGGGTCATGAGGATCCTTCCCTCTCTATTGAAGCTCCATTCACTCAGGCACAAGAGAGGTGTGAAACCATCACACACAAAGCTCGTTCTTTATTCTCTGTTGCTTGTGCGCAATCATATTTATACATCTCTCTCAACGATCTGCGTCTCACACCAGGTGGATGGAGGTATATGAAATCTGATGGAGGGAAGATACTGATCCAACACAGCTGTAAGTTAAGTTCAATTTTTGTTTTGTAAATGGAGCTGTATTTAGAGATAGTATGAAGGGTATAGGGGATAAAGTCAAAAACTAGAACAGAGTTTGTAGATTTGTTTTTAAACTAGCATAGAAGGAGCTGTTTTGCTCTTTAATGTATGTGCTAGTTCCACATTAGAGCTGTACACTTAAATCCCATTTCCCGGTACACAATATTCTTCTTCTTCAAGTATTTATTTAATTTTCTCCTGTTTGAAGGTTCTTCCAGTTTTTCTCTTCAAGGGAAGCACCTATCGGTTTAAAGTGTATAGACTTATGATGAAAGTTTGAGTCGGTTGGGCCTATATTCATTGGAGTTCAGAAGAATGAGAGGTGATCTTATCGAAACATATAAGATAACGAGGGGGCTCGACAAGGTGGATGCAGAGAGGATATTTCCACTCATAAGGGAAACTAAAACTAGGGGACATAGTCTTAGAACATTTAAAACTGAGATGAGGAAGAATTTCTTCTCTGAGGGTTGTAAATCTATGGAATTCTCTGCCCCAGAGAGCTGTGGAGGCTGAGTCATTTAATATATTTAAGGTGGAGACAGACAGATTTTTGAGAGATAAGGGAATAAAGAGTTATAGGGAGCAGGCAGGGAAATGGAGCTGAGTCCATGATCAGATCAGCCATGTTCTTATGTTCTTACCACAAATGATCTCCCCAAACTACAAGGTCCCAAATAAAAGGGTTTTCGGAGCCTCTGAACTAAGAATAGGGACAATTACATGTGGGTAATTTGAGGTCAGGCTGTGCTCTATAAGGCAAAGCGATGATCCAGATACTGCAGATACTATACCACAAGTCGGCTGGGCCTTTCAACAAGACCCAAGTTGTAACGGAGCCTAATGGATCAGACCCCTATAGACTGTAGACAAACCTGGAACCAATGTTTTAAAATGAGTGCAGGTTTGGAAATCTGCTTGTTATTTTTTTCAAAAAATGCTGGTAATTCTATTATCCTATCACTTGGTTTTTGAAATGAAACTGATCTGTGCTCACCAGCATCTCACAAATTAACCCGTAAAGATTACAAGTGGGGTAGTAAGAAGTCTACACCTTGTGTAAGCATGTAACAACGGTGATGGTTGCTATTTGATCTAACTATAGCTTTTTGGTGCAAGCAGGCTGGTGCTGATTGAAACAACTTTATGGTTGGTGTGGCTAGATGGTGCATAATGGGTGCAATCCTACTATATTTATTCTTGGATACCGCATGTCTCTCTTGTACTCGTTATGATTTGCTTGGCTACTGTCTGCTGACCACAATACAGCAGAAATCCTTTGGTGCGCTACTTTTCAGGATTGTTATAAGTTTGTGTAAGATTCCTATTTGCGGTTTTAATGGGTCCAAAATTCGCTACCAGTTAGCTCTGGAGCTAACAGTGTTTTTTGGAGCTAACTTAATTTTGCAAGTTTCGCCAATGGTATAACGCCATCCTTAACAGATAACGGCTGTTTTTTTGAAGTATCATTTTTCTGACGTCACTCGGGGTCAAACCCACCCTTAACGCCATTTTTGCCTGGTTTTGCAAGTTTTGCCAATAAGGATTATTTTTAAGGACGGCGCTGGAGACCACTTTGTAAAATGTGACCTTATCAAATTGGAGTCCCATTGAAATCAGCGTTACCGTCGCTATCTTGGAAAACGGAGCTGAGTTATAGCTTTTGGAGGGAGGGAACTGTCATATATGTATACTCTGTGTATATACTATGCTGGTACCACTAGAGGGTGCAACTGTGGGAGGCCCAGGGAAGAGCTGTAGAAAAGGCTGGTCACCACGTGGTGAAGGCACTCTTCAGTTACAATAAAGAGACTAAGGTCACAGCAGTTCAAGCACAGCACTAGGCCTCGTGGAGTTATTGTACAGATAAGTAGATTCATATTAGGAATAAAACATATATAAACTACTTAAAATATGCGGAGGGAAAAGACAAACTTTATTGCGGTTGAAAAATGAGATTGCGAGAGGTGCTTAAGTTTCACCACCGAACTGTAAATGTCCCGTCTCCGCTGCTTACCGGACTCGAGGCACACAGGATCGGCATGCCGGATAGCAGGATCGCTCCCTCGGCCAGACACAGAAGCTCGGCACTCGGCTTCCAAAGAAGCCTGGGACGGAGGTGGAAGCCAAGCGCCGAGCTCCTGCATCTGGCCGAGGGAGCCATCGTGCCGGCCGGCACGCCGACCCTGTGTGCCTCGAGCCCGGTAAGCAGCGGAGGAGACGGGACATCAACAGTTCGGTGCAAACATTTAATTTGTACATTTTGCCCCCAGTGTTGATTTTCTCTGTTGTATTCTGTGGCCGAAATCTTTGCCGACTCGCAATTGTGCGTCGCGTTATCCTGGAACCTAAAAGCTTCGAGTCGAGTATTGTGCCTGCGCAGAGCGGGCCCGATCGACCAGGGCATCAATCTTTTGGAGGGAAGACTGTGTTTGGTTTTTGTGAGTAATGAATTTGTTTTGAAGGAAATTTAAGCAATGGGGGCAATTCTAATAATGCCAAATCTGCTGCATGCATATTGTATGCTTGCTTTTCGAAGGAGAAGGCTAATTCGGCAGCAATATCTGAGGCATCAGAGACCTTAGACAGATCGTGTTTACAGGGAGAGGCGATCATACCTGCACCTGAGTGAGGCAGAGTGCGTTCAAAGGCTGCGCTTTCGAAAGGAGGCAGTCGCAGAGATATGCCAGCTTATAAAGGCAGACATACAGCGTAGAAGCGGGAGGAGGATTGCACTGCCCGTAGAGGTGAAGGTGATTGCAGCACTTGCCTTCTATGCCTCCGGCTCCTTTCAGGCATCAACTGGGGACGTATGCCGCATCTCGCAGCATGCTACACATGGCTGCATTCGCCAGGTGACTACTGCACTGTTTGCACGCAGGGACGGTTTCAAGTTCCCGATGACCAGGGAGGCACAGCATGAAAGGCCTATAGGCTTCACAAGAATTGCTAGCTTCCTCAAGGTACAGGCTGCCATTGACTGTATGCACATCGCCTTGTGAGCACCGATTCGGAGGTTTACCGGAACCAAAAAGGATTCCACTCCCTAAATGTGCAGATCGTCTGCGACCATATGCAGCATATCATGGCAGTAGATGCCAAATATCCAGGGAGCATCCATGATGCTTTCATCTTACGTGAGAGCACTGTATCTTTTATGTTTGAGCAGCAGCCACAGGGGCAGAGCTGGATGCTGGGATCAAAGGTTACGGGCTCGCCACCTGGCTCATGACTCCCCTCCGCAAAATGCGGACAGAAGATGAGTGTCGCTATAATATCTGCCACAAAGCCATATGCAACATCGTCGAGAAGACAATTAGAGTGCTAAAGCAGCGCTTCCGATGCCTGGACCACTCTGGAGGCTACCTACTATACTCCCCTGACCAGGTCGGTCGCTTCATTGTCGTGTGCTGCATGCTGCACAACTTAGCCATCATGAGGGAACAGGCACTGGACATTGAAGAACCACCTCAAGTGAGAGGGGGGAGGATGATGAGGAGGAGGAGGATGAGGAGGAGGAGGAGGAAGACGAGGATGAGGACAACGAGGAGGATGAGGACGAACCCATGCCATCACTTCAACCCGCAGGACGACGATGACGGAGGAGGAGGCCTCGTGGAACTTGCGCCATTGCAAGAGCGTTGCGTCAGCAGCTAATCCTTGAATGCTTTGCAGCATGAAGGCTGAACGGCACGTTTGATCATTGTGTCCCACCATGTTAACTATTTGCACCTGTTATTCTGAAAAAATGATGTACATAATGTTGTGCTGGTTTACTTGAAAAAATAATGTACGTAATGTTAGTTTACTTGAAAAAAGAATTAAGTTTATGAAACATTTGTACACTTTAATTAAAACATTTTCTATGAAACTTTAAACTTTTCAATTAAAATCACTTAAATAACAATAAAAGAACAAAATAACAGCAAAATAACAACAACAACAGCAGCAGCAACCAAACTTTAGCTGCAGCCATCTCTCCTCCCCCTTATTCAGACACCGCCGCGCCGCGCGCCCTTCTTGCCCTCACCCCTCTTGTACTTGCCACTACCCTTGGCGGTTGTCGCAGCCTTAGCCCTATTCCCGGTGAGCCCACGGTATTTGTTACTGTCTCGGGGATGGCGCTGCACTTCTTGGTGGACAGACCCAGGAGACAGCAATCCGGAAGGCCCGGCTTCGGCCTCTTGGGCCTGTGGATCAACCTGCACAGTACTTGAGGTTGGTCTGGGGATTGGAGTGGGAGTGGCATCAATTGATGCCATCAATTGCTGTTGGGCAATGACAGCCTGGGTGTGTTCCCGTATTGCAGCAGCTATCTCCGATATTCCCTCCCTAATCTCTCCCGACAGTGTTGCAATTCCTCCCGACAGTGTTGCAACTTCTGCCGACAGTGCTGCTATTTCTCCCCTCATCCCACCCCTCGTCTCAATGAGCGATCTGGTAAGCTCAATGCTCTCCCCACTCGTTCCCATGAGCTCTACCACCTCCAATGTATCCTGCATTTCAGGAGAGCGCTGTTGAGCTCTCCTTCCTCTCGTCACCCGTACCCTGGGTGTGGTGTGCTGCAACCCACTGGGATCCGCCACGACCTCGGAGGCTGGACAACCAGGAAATGTCCTGGTTGGTCATGGTGGCCTCGCGAGGGCTTGGTACATGCCTATCCGGCACCATATCCTCCAAATGCAATGTCACCGTCTGAGTTATAGCAGTGCCTTCTTGCTCCCCCTGATTCTCCTCCTCATCCTCGTCCTCATCGTGCTGTGGAAGATCTTGAATATGGACGAGCTTGCCATGCTCAGTATCCACTACTGGTTATGGCACCGCGGCGGGGAGTTGCCCTTCATTAATGGACGTGTGCGCAACATCTGCAAAATATAACAGAACAGATGAATGGGGAGGGGGCAGGGTGACATGAGTAGGCTCACATAACGCAGACTCATTTGAAGGACCACGATGAATGATAGCACATTGCATAAACTGAAGCATAGCTGACGGAGAGTACATCCTATTTAAACCAAAGTGTAGCCCACACAGTACTTAACATTTAGCCAACCCAGACCGTGGAATTTGCAGGAATTGCCCTCTCTCTGGAAGCTGGGCCCAGCTTGTGCAAGGGTGGTCGATCTTTTGGAGCCAGTACCAATCATACCAGCGACCCTCATTTCTAAGGCTGTTAGTGGGTGCATATTTGGCACACCTCCGCCAGTTTTTGTCAGCTCTCGATTGTTATGTGGCAATTTCTTCTGCAAAGATGAAAATACAACTTATTAACAGAGGGGCCTTCTGCTGTCGTGGCACACACAGATTGTCACATTTACAATTCTAATAATTGCAGTGCATACATAAAAATATTACTTATATGAACTGCTTAACAAAGGTCTTGGCACTTCTTGCGGCACTGATGCCACGCCTCTGGATGGCCGCCACTGCAGAAAACTCCTCTGCTACGCAGCCCCAAACTTTATTCATTGCTGGGAGTTTAAGTTTACCTGGACCCTTGTTGTCAATCTGCTGTCACCTCCTTTCAATGGCATCTATCTGAGCCTCAGTGTCGTCTTCGCTAAATTTCTTGGCCCTTCTCCTTTCAGATTCATGCTCCATTTTTAGGATATTTAGTTCTCTATCTCTGATACGTCCTTACTATACAGTATAAATGCACACGAGGCCCATACTTGAGGGAAGGTCACTCTGTGACCAGTAACCTTTATTAGCCAGCACTGAAAGTCCAGGTTAGGAGTGTCTCCCACAAGTTCACCACCTAGTGGTCAATGTTCTTACAGTGTACAACTTAGGTCAGTTTATACATGGGTTACAATGACAGTTAAATATATGACAATCTCAATTTTGGTTTTGCTTTTAATGGACTCATATATTTTTCACACCATAGGTGTCAAGACAAAATCGAATGCATTTCCTCTTTTTAGTTTTACAGCTCTGATTTCAGGTACTCTCAGATCTGCTCAAAAGCACTTTAGAAATGGCACATTTGTCAGGTGGAAAACGGGAGGATTTTTTTCCCGCGTGTGCGCAGAGAACGGGCCTCACATTGTCGGTGCTAACAGTTAGTTCCACCCTCAAAACCAAACGTCTTTCTGTGCTGTGCCGAAATCAAAAACAATTTTGGCGAAACTTTGGACTTTTTTTGGGTGCTATTTTGGATTTTTAAAAAAGGACGTTAATCTGAAATGGCACCAAAAGAAGGCAATGTGGAATTTAGGGAATCACTTAATGACCATTTAAAACAGTGGAAGTATTTCCCCTTAATGTGCAACTGATTTAATAGCACAGAGGACTTTGCGTTACATGAGTGATTGAGTATTGTGTAGCTTAAGCCGATATATTTCAGTCTTGAGTCCATAACCATAAGATGATCAAATACAGCCATTGGGTAGTATTACTGTACCTCCTTTTGCCTGTCGTGCAAATGTAAAGATTGAGCTGTTTGGCCTGGAAAAAAAACCTTTTAAAATTGCATTTACAACTGTGTTAAGCATTGCAAGAGGACATCCTTGGATTGTATGTATGCATGCTTTGAATGAGAGCTGTTACGGCTTTTGATATAAGGTAGCTCAGAAAAGCACCAGTATTACAAGTCATTTTGTCTTGAAATGACTGATCCTTCTGGAAACATCACTGACACTATTATGTCTGTGATGTACTTATGAATGACTCCACGAGGCAATGTGTTGTACTCAAACTGTAGTGATCTTGGTCCTTTATTCCAAACTCCAGAGTGAGGCACAAGCATGGTGTGCAGCCTTTTATACTGGGCCCTGCCACCAGGGCAGGAAACCCCCGGTCTCCACCAGTTGCACCCTCTAGTGGTACCAGCATGTATATACACAGTGTAAACCTTATTGAAAGTACATCAGGTAAACAAGTCTCCATCTTATGCAACCACACAGTGACTACACAGAGAGTACATCCGTAGTCTGCATATACAACATCACTCTCCCCCAAGTCCTTTGTGCCAATTACCTTTGCACTATGTGCTCTGGCTTAGCTCTCGCCAGACTTAAGTGCCAATAGCCTTTGCAGCTTGTGCTTTGGCTTGGCTCTCTCCCTGTTAACCCCCAAGTCCTTTTGCCACAATGTTGGGTGGTGGTTACCAGGTTGGATGGTTTAATTTTGCAGTGGAGGTTCCAGTGGGTCCTGGGTGTGATCCATGTGTGTGTCCATGGCTACATATATCCATTTCCCCCTCCCCCACAGCGAGATCATGCAGCAGGCCCATTACATTAACATACAGGATCGGACACAGTGCAAGTACAAAGAAAGGAAGAAAAACATTTTTTTTACAGTTTGTATCGTGACATCTTGGTTCAGTGACTTACATTCGTTACGTTTTATGGTTATGCGCCAGGATTGGGTAGATTGCATTTATGGTTCAGTCATGGTCAGTACTGAGGTAGCAGTACAGGTATGCAAGGACGCTAGTTCCAGAACAACCGGACAGGGTCCGAGTTGTCTGATAGTGGCGCTACACCCCCTGCTAGCGAGGTGGGCTTGGTTCACTGACCTAGCCAGGACTCAGGGTCTTTGCCGTTGCCTAGTGGTGGGCAGAGCCACAGATGTGTGTGGTCTCCCTGTCCTCCTTTGAGGGCTGCAGAATCTTCCACCTGCTCTCTAACGGTGTTGGGAAATTGGCTGTTCCAGGTCTTGTTTGGGGAACTCGTTGGTTCTGACCTTTCACTCCCGGACATGGCCGAGGTAGCGACTGGGTCTGGGGGCTGCACCGTCTCCACCCGGGTAGTGGGCAACGGCGGCCGACTGCACGTATTGGCACCGTGTCCATTTCCAGGTCTGTGGCGAATAGTGCCATCGGGTGCCTGCAGCGTGGGATAGACCTGGGGCAGGGTATCAGGATCAGTGCTTTCACCTTCCTGAGGTCGCTCGCTTGCTACTTTTGGGGACACTCTATTCCCGTCACCTCGCAACAACATTTTGTTCTTTACATTAGGACTGGTACCGACAATTCGAAACAACATTTTGTTCACAATCTTAATGGGTTCGTTACAGTGATTGCCATGCATACAATGTCTCTTTAAGTTCAGTTGGTTGCAGGTCTCCTCTAGGAGAACCCTGCTGGCTTTACCCCAATCAAATCCTTTGTTAGACACCACGTGTTGGTCCCTCAGCGTTGCACCTCGTGATATTGCCGCGACCATCTTTTTTTTCAGCCACGCTGCCCCTCGTTGCAGCAGGGACGCCATTTTGCCTCTGTCCTCGAGGACAACTGCCTTGATCCTTATCTGCCACAATTCT
Source organism: Pristiophorus japonicus (assembly GCF_044704955.1). Taxonomy (NCBI): domain Eukaryota; kingdom Metazoa; phylum Chordata; class Chondrichthyes; family Pristiophoridae; genus Pristiophorus; species Pristiophorus japonicus. Next base: position 77,058,070 of record NC_091991.1, on the reverse strand, counting down.
GCCACAAAAGCTGGAAGAGTGCCTGTGAATTTAATCTTCCTCCCCAGGAGTCCTGCCACTGGAGCCAGGAAGATACTTTTAGGTCATTCCGGTCGGATCATTGCCACGCAGTCGTGATGAACGGTCTGTGCCTCAGGTGCCGCGCTGGTCTGTTCTCTGGTGCCTGGCCAAAGCGAAGACGATGTTTTGCTCTGCCTCTCAGCATGGGGGGCATCAATTGCTGGAGTGAAGAGGTCTTCCCATTTCCACAAGATCTTCCCCATCCACCTTCTTCTGAGTAGCGTTGGACCATCACCTGCAACAATCCACAGAGGCAACTTGTGCACCACACCATTATGGATTACACTTACATCCGCACTACCAAGGACTGGGATCAGCTCCTTGATGTAGGTGCTCAACTTTTCCTCTACTGGAACCAGCTCGGGTCGTTTTTCATTCCATAGCCTCTCAAAGACATCCTGGTTCATCACTGAGTGGCTCGCTCCCATGTCCACTTCCATGAAGACTGTTTATCTCGACTTCCATCTTCACTGGAGGACAATTGGTGGTGCAGGTATACACTCCGTACACTTCTTCTTGGGGCTGAGCTGCCTGTCTGGCCAAATCATCATACTCCCCGCTGGATTCAAAGTCATCTACCGACTCCTCTGCTAGACGGTGAGTCGTATTTCTTTTACACATATGCTGGAGGTGGCCCTTCGTGTTACAGGCTTTGCATTTGTACTCAGTAAACCGAAACTGTTGAGCCCTATGCTTTCCTCTGCAACGCCAGCATGGTGCTACTCGATTAGCACCCCTCGGCGGACTCTGAGTTCTGGAACCCTGAGGTCTGTGCTCTCTGTCCTAGGCAGAGCCACGTTCTACAGTCTTGCCTGTGAAAGGCACCATCCTCTGTACAGTACTTGCCAGGTTTGAGTCCACAGGATGAATGATTTGCTTGGTGCTGCAAATTGAGGTCATGAACGCCTGACTGATGCTGATGGCTTTCTGCAGATTGACTGTGGTGTCGGCAGATAATAGCTTGTGAAGGAGGCCCTCGTGTCCAATTCCCATAATGAAGATGTCTCGAAATGCTTCTTTGAGGTGTGTGCCAAAATCACATGGTACCGCAAGTCTCCTGAGGTCAGCAGCATATTTTGCAATCTCCTGGCCCTCAAATCTATGGTGAGTGTAGAATTTGTACCTGGCCGTGAGGATGCTCTCTTTTGGTTTTAGTTGGTTGCGAATTAGTTCAGTCAGCTCATCGTATATCTTATCCTTGGCCTTCATGGGTGCCAGCAAGGCCCTGATGAGGTGGTGACCTCGGGCCCACAACTGGTCAGCAGTATAGCCTTGCGCTTCTCTGCCAATGTGTCCGTCTCCCCTGCCAGGTCGTTTGCCACGAAACATAGCTCGAGCCTTTCTGTGAAGGCATCCCAATCATCACCCTCTGCGAAGTCTTTTAGTATGCCAAAGGTAGCCATAATCGTGTGAAAGTCCGGATTCTCATCACCAGTTATTATGTCTGTCATGTACTTATGAATGACTTCACGAGGCAATGTTTTCTACTTAAACTGTAGTGACCTTGGTCCTTCATTCCAAACTCCAGAGTGAGGCACAAGCATGATGTGCAGCCTTTTATACTAGGCCCTGCCACCAGGGCAGGAAACCCCCAGTCTCCACCAGTTGCACCCTCTAGTGGTGTCAGCATGTATATACACAGTGTAAACCTTATTGAAAGTACATCAGGTAAACAAGTCTCCATCTTATGCAACTATACAGTGACTACACAGAGAGTACATCCATAGTCTGCATATACAACAGACACTTTGCCAACAAACCCAGAAAGTAAAAATAAATATAATGACTTGATCTTCCCACAGACAGAAGAAGCAAGCAGATTTCACTTCTTTGTCTCCCTTGCTTATTTTGCCCCTTTTGCAGATCATGCAATTGTTTTATATGAATGATTTGGAGGTATGAAACAAATTGTGTTCTGGAGAAGCCTGCTGTAAGGACTCTGGAAGGCTATAAAGCTGATTTATAAATTAATTGTATTATAAACTTCTTTAAGTCTGTGTTGCATACTTTCAGCCTTTCTTAACCAACGTCAGTATCACCTACAAAAGCTATCAAGAGCTGCCTGTCTGATTCCACTCTCATCTCCTCAATCTTGGTGTTGCTACATCCTCAAATCTTGCATGGAACCTACACTGCTAAAGCTGCTCAACTTTTTCTTTCTACTTTATCTATATTACTATAGAAGAAGACTTAGAAGAAGACTTACATTTATATAGCGCCTTTCATGACCACTGGACGTCTCAATCCGCTTTACAGCCAATGGAGTACTTTTGGAATGTAGTCATTGTTGTAATGAGCGAAACACGGCAGCCAATTTGCGCACAGCAAGCTCCCACAAACAGCAATGTGATAATGACCAGATAAACCAGATATAGACTAGTCAGGACTATGATTTTTGTCTGGCTTGGATTGTATTTTTTTATAACTAACCATGACGTTTGGTCTCCCTTGTTTGGAATGGGAGAGTACCAAGCATTGGAGGGTTAGAATTGGGAGTTGTGTAGGATAGAGCAGGATCAGTTATCTCCATCTTATTGTTCATGACCTAATCTGGAGCAGTTACCTGGCGATTTGCTCCGACCAATTACAGGCTTTTGCAGCTGTTGTTGGACATAATATAAGCAGAACCAAAGCAGAGGGACAAGCGGTCATTCAGTCCTAATTGAATTTGACAATTGGGGGAGGCAAATTTCCCAATGTTCAGCTCCAAATATGTTTTGGTTTGCAATATGTTTTGTTAAGACAAATCACCAGCCTTAATGTGAACATCGCTACTTTGAGCTTTGGTCTCTCATTTCTTTTAAGCTGCAATATGTTATCTGATTCAAATATCAGCCACTGATTTCTTATAATCCGCTGCTTCCTTTGTACACTATCTCCTACTCATTCTTTCCTACGACATCAAAACTCAAGTCTTTCCTCCTTCCTATAATCTACAGGCTTTTAACATCCAAGCTTACTGCACCCTAATCATGACTTTGTAATTTATTTTGTCTTTTCTCCTATTCTTTTTAAACATTGCTTGTGTTCTACACTAAAGGCCTCAGACTTTCACTAAGATATATTCTTATTGCTATTCTGAGCAGGACAAATCAGGGGAATTTACTGATAGTAGAGTGCAACTCGTTTTAAAAATGGAAACTATTGTATTTTTGCTGACATATGAAAACTGTTATTGAAATACTGTCACATTAACTGGGTTCAATAGTAAGATCTTAAGCTGTTCCCACAAATTCCAATTTAAGTCCTGATGAATGACACAAATGGGGTATAATTTAAAGCAAATTGGAACCATGCAGATTTTATGTTTTCTTCAAGCATCTGGTATCACTTATTCAATCATCATTTTGTTAATGTGAAATTTTGCATCTGCAATGTATGAAATGTTTAATTCTACTGCAAATAGTCAAACTAGACCCAGTCAATAGAAATAGGATAATGCTCAAGTATCCATTAAAAATTTAAAATAGTCAAGTGACAGTGAATAACGATTGTTAAGTTTGGGGAAAATTTTAATTAATGACTGGTAATTTTGGTGAGAACTTTTAGCGGACCATTAACAAATGCTTTTTTCTCGGGGATTTGTATTTACAGGGGGCTGAGTAGCAACTGTCAAACTCGGGTCATGCATTTGCAATTTGACTCGTTCCTGGAACCCAATGAGCCTTAACAGGGGAGTGAATTGTGAGGAATGTAGGCCAAGAGGAGCATTGACTAACTCTCTGGATATGGGCATCGGTAGCAAGTTCGACATTTATTGCTTATCTGTAGTTGCCCATGAGAAGATGGTGGTGGGTAGGCCGCCTTCTTGAATCGCTTTAGTCTATGTGAAGGTGCTCCCACTGTTAGGTTGAATTTTGACCCAGCGAAGGAAGAGGGATGGTGTGTGATTTAGAGGAGAACTTGGAGTTGGTGATGTTCTCATGCACCTGCTGACGTGATGTGGTAATCAACAGGAGGTTTCCTTAGTCATATTTGATCTGAAGCCATGAGATATCATTTTTTAAATTCTTATTATTCTTTGTAGTGGTTTGATCATCATCATAGGTGGTCCCTCGAATGAGGATGACTTGCTTCCACATGAGTTCACAGATGTTTCAATGAAGGACCCGATGTTCCAGTCCTAAACTCCAGTTGAAGGGTGGAAGATGTCTGTGCATGGATTGTTTTAATGTGTGGTGACCGTTGCACACCAGCCACCACACAGACTTGACAGAGCTAGGCCTTTATCCAGTGGCAAAGGTTAACCAGGACGACTGGAGACCTGCACTGCTGCACGGACCTAGTGCGCACACATATCGCAGTGTGGGCAGGCCCATGCTGCTCCTGGGCCCTCGGCTCTTCTGGGCCCCTCATTCGCCGTAACTCCGCCACGATTTCTCGCCGGTCCTCCACCACAAAAACACTCGCCGCACCTCGGCCACGATCTCCCGCTGCACCTTGAATGCAATACTCCGATGTAGATGCTGAGGTTTTGTTTTCCAGCTGCTGATCTGGTTTCTTTGCGTGGTCCTGGCCGAGATCGCCCAGCCCGGCACTCTGCTTCAGTGTCGGGCTGATCGTGCGGCACCCCCGCTCCCTGGTGGTCCAGATAGGTCCATTTTTATTCTGCGGAGTCGGCAGTATGGGCCCTTCCCTTTAAGTGAGGGAAGGACCCCTCGGACGCGGCAAAGCTGCTGAGGTGTCCGCCCCGTTAGCGAAGTGTCTAGCGGTTTGATACAACTGAGTGACTTACTAGGTCACTTCAGAGGGTAGTTAACAGTCACCCACGTTGGTGTGGAACTGGAGTCATGTATAGGCCAGACCCCAGATTTCCTTCCCTAAAGGACATTAGTGAACCAGTTGGGTGTGTGCATCAACCCGACAGCTTCATGGTCACGTGACCCTATGGTCAGATGATGACTGTGGCCTCCGTTCAAGTATCCATTTTGTATGGACACTGAGCTTCTGGAGCACTGTTCAGAAACTTAAGGCATTGTGCGAAACAGCACTCATTTAAATATTTTGCGTACAATGAGCCATGCACACAGCGAGCAAGCTTTGACACCACAAGCACTTCTGCCGTGCATTTATCACTTACCATGTGCATCATGTTCTGGAGGCCTCAGTGCCCCATAATGTGCATTCAGATGTGCAACAGTGCTACACGCTGTTGACAATCATATTCTCAGATCACATTATCAGCCGCAATGTCCTTAAACTGACCTCAGCAAGTGCCCATGAGGAACAGGCTTGTAACTGAGCTAAGAAATGTCACCATTTACAGTGGCTTTTAAGGGTCTTCACTCTACCTTAGCAGCAGCAATAATGGTGTGTATTAACTGGTATACAGCTCCTGTCTTTATAAAACAGGCCAAAGACCGCCCTAAGTGGAGGAAGAGCATCCGGGAGGGCGCTGAGCACCTCGAGTCTTGTCGCCGAGAGCATGCAGAAATCAAGTGCAGGCAGCGGAAGGAGCGTGCGGCAAACCAGTCCCACCCACCCTTTCCTTCAGCCACTGTCTGTCCCACCTGTGACAGAGACTATAGTTCTCATATTGGACTGTTCAGTCACCTAAGAACTCATGCTAAGAGTGGAAGCAAATCTTCCTCGATTCCAAGGGACTACCTATGATGATGATGACTTACCGAGAGCAACATCATAGGAGATCTGTTTTAAAAAGAATTGTCCAAATGTTATATCTGGGTTTAATGCAACACTTAAATATTTGATTGGTACTTAAAACAAAATTACTTTTACAAATTTAACATGAAATTGGAAAATAACTTAATATTTTTTTTTAATTGAGTGATGCTAAACAAAATCAACTTGGAAAATGGCTTAAAATGCAGCAAATTATAAAAAATGGCAAGCTGAATGATGAGAATGCATTCTATAATTAATCACACGTTGATTCAATTCACTCTCCTATTGTGCAGAGAACAATCAACATATGGTTTTTGACAAGTTGAACTATTTCCCATCCAAAATGTGCAGTGTTCAAACTAAATTTTGTTGAATATGTCAGATGTAGAAATGTAGGTCATAGGCTGAGGCCACCATCTATGTCAAGAAAGTTGCACTCCAACCTACACATTTTGCCTCCGTATAGGGCTTTTTATGTCGTGATTTATGCATTCAAAATGGCTGTTTTTTTCTTCACTTTTTTCTGACCCAGTGCGAGAATCGGGTCGAGATTGAAGTAGGATAAAGTTTCCTTCACACTGCCTTCACGCAAGTTCAGCATCTCATCCTGCGCTTACATCATGCATCCATATGGTCTTTGAGTCGTGCCAATCACCACAGTTTGAAACTTTGGTCCAGGGAACAGGATTGATGCTATTTTAACAAATCATAATGGCTTTCAGAAAGGGAAACATTTAGCCAGGACTATATTCAGTGATATCAGAAATGAAAGGTCAGTGTTCTAACCCCCTAGTTCCTCTCTCTACCCGCGTATGTTCTGTACAACACCGAATAGTTTTTCAATATGATCCATTGAGAATAAATCTACTCTTAATTTGAAGTTGCTCAATTTGGATTATCTCCTTTTTAAAATTTGTTTCCCAATCTGCTTATTATCTTATTTTGATTTGTTTTCCAATCACTGTTGAATTGTTGAAATAAATCTGCTGAATATATTGAAATAGTAGACTGTATATACTGGATATTTTATGTGCTGAAAATAACTGATGTCAGAAAATGCTCCATTATTGTCCAGTATTTTTGTAATTGAATAAGGAAATGATTTTCACCACAAAATAAGTTTTCATGTGTTTAATCAAATCCATCCTGAGGTAGTGCAGGACTTTGAAATGTGAAGATATGGCTCGTCACGCGCTCTCTTCTCCCAAAGGATACAGTTCCATGGGTGGGAGGCAGCTCCCTGGGACCATGCCCAAATGGCCTCTCAACACATGTAGGACTAGGCAGTGAGCATGAGCAGGATATTTGGTCATGAAGGACATTACAGTTAAATCTTCTTGAGCTGATCATCGATCTAAAGGCATACTTTCCATTAGTCGTCAGTAGATTATGAGCTGGAGCTAGAACCTTGTCTTGTTTTCCCCTTCCCCACTCAAGGATATTAAATCAAATTGTAATTCACTCATTGCTGTGCTCCTCAAAGGACTGAGCTCAGTCAAGGTCTTAAATGAATATGACATGTAGGGGGTGAGCTCATTGGCTCCAGTCTACCACTGTACTGAGTTTTGTTGTGTGATTGTAATTATTCCCAGGGGTGGAATCAGCAAATTTAAGGAGCGATTCCATGATCCAGCGCTCCCAGTGGAGGCAGCGCTTGCAAGAAAGAAAGAACTTGCATTTATATAATGCCTTTCACAATCTCCATTAATCCCCAATGTATTCAACCAATGTATTACTTTTGAAGTGTAGTCACTGTTAGGTAGGAAAATGTAACAGCCACTTTGCACACAGCAAGATCCCATAAACAGCAATTAAATAAATAACCAGATAATTTATTTTAGGTTGAGAGATAATTGTTGGATAAGACAGTGAGAGAATTACCCTGCTATTCTTCAAATACTGCCATGGAATCTTTCATACAGGGCCTCGATGTAATATCTAATCTGAAAGACAGAAGGCGAGAAATTTGGTTCGATCATGCCCCTCATGAGGGGCGCTACAGGGGCACTAAAGGGTTTGCAGCCGCGAGCGCCGGCATTTGCGCCGCTCGGCAAATTCAGTGTGCCGGTATTGGCGGCGCTGAGGAGAAGCTCCCGGGAGCATCGCGCCGGTGTGCAACGCCCCCGGTATCGACACGGATACAAAATTTGGTTTGCGTTGCACCCATAGCGCCCCATCGTGATCCCGCCAGAGAAAGCTGGCGTACAGAGCTCTCCCGAGGCACTAAGGGAAGGAATGACTGCACGAGATAAGTGTGATTGATATATAAGTATATTTTTGCGATTTAACTTTATTTGGGGTGAGTAATGTATAGGGAATGTTTTTTGTGTTTTTTGTTCCTATTTTATTTTTACAGGAAGGTCTCTCTTAGGTCGCTACGAAGCCAGCTCTTTAGCACGGGGTATTCAGTTGGGCACCTGACCTAGCGCCCAAAGAGAAGTGTGGAACATTTCCCTCAGCGCTCCACGCCACCATCAGGGTACACAACTGAATTTTGCCGTTCCCGTCGCTAAACATTTTCTGGCGCTAAATTTAGCAACCGCCCGACATTAAAGCCTGAGGAACTCTCCAACCAAATTTCTAGCCCAGAATCTCTAACAATATAATATTCCCTCAGCACTGCACTGAAGTGTCAGACTAGATTATGTGGTCAAGTTCTGGATTGATGCTTGATACCATGACCTTCTGACTCTGACACAAGAAAGCTGTCACTAAACCAAACTGATAGGCTGTAAGAAGTGCACCTCAGGCAAAATGAAAGGCAAGTCTGAGGTGCTTCTTTGCTGGGAGCAGGATTTTAAATTCGTCCCTATAATGAACTTGAGTTTTATCAATAGTAATATTTTTCTGTGTGTGTAAAAATTCTAGTGATTTTGGAGGCATGAGGTTTTTTTATCACCAATGAGTTTGTTCATCATGGTGTGATCAAGTTCTGGGGTCCATTGATGCGTTTACAAGGATTGCAATCCTTTTGGCTTTGACTTTCTGTATGACTAACATTGATCGGATTCTGTCTACAGTTCTTTGGATTTTCAATTGGCTAAAAGCAATAATTCCAGCAACAACTTGCATTATATAGCGCTCTTATCGTAGGAATGTCCTGAGATGCTTGACAAATAGGGATTAAGGAAATTGGACACTGAGCCAGGCAGTTAAACATTAGGAAGGCTGACTGAAAGCTTGATTGAAGAGATTGGTTTTCAAGCGTTAGTCGAATGATGAGGCGGTTTAGGGATAGAATTCCAAAGAGCAGGACCAATGATAAGGTGGCAGAGAAGATGGAAATCAAAGGAACTTGAATGTTTTGCCAACAGATATCGTGCTGGAGAAGATCACAGAGTATGGTGGAGCAAAACCACAGAACGATTTATAAATGAGGACAAGGAATTTGAATTGGGTGCATTGTGGTTTAGGAGACAGTGCAGGTTGGTAAGGGTGCGGGTGATGGGTGAGCAGGACAGAATGTCGTGTGGTGGCTGGTGTGCAACGGTCACCACACATTAAAAAATTCACGCACAGGCATCTTCCACCCCCTCAATTGGAGTTCAGGACTGGAACATCGGGTCCTTCATCGAAACACCTGTGAACTCGTGGAAGCAAGTCATCCTCGTTCTAGGGACAGCCTATGATGAGGAGAGCTTTTGACATCTTGGAGTTTATGGAGGATGGTAGATGGGAGGACAGTAAAAAGAGTGTTGGAATAGTCATGTCTGAATGGAGCCAAGACATGTACAGCGGGTTCCATCAGTAGAGGGCTGAGGTAGGGGCAGAGGTGGGCAGTGTTGCAGTTTTAGTGATAGGTTATTAATTACACAATGTGTTTCTGTTAATTTTCCAAACAGACAAAACCGAAGCTTGGACGACAGAAACAAGGAGAAGGAAAGCAGCTAAATGAAAATTTTAGGTTTTATAAGGCGTAAGTGGCTTAGGTAGAAAGAAAAGTAATATTAAAGCTGAAAAAATAAAAATCCGAGAATCAAGAAAAGAGAATGGAAACCAGAGCGAGGAAAAATATATCGGACCTGAAATTGCGGGTGAATCCCGGAACTTGCAGGGCACTTACATAGAAATATAGAAACATAGAAAATAGGTGCAGGAGTAGGCCATTCGGCCCTTCGAGCCTGCACCACCATTCAATCTGTTCATGGCTGAACATGCAACTTCAGTACCCCATTCCTGCTTTCTCGCCATACCCCTTGATCCCCCGAGTAGTAAGGACTTCATCTAACTCCTTTTTGAATATATTTAGTGAATTGGCCTCAACAACTTTCTGTGATAGAGAATTCCACAGGTTCACCACTCTCTGGGTGAAGAAGTTTCTCCTCATCTCGGTCCTAAATGGCTTACCCCTTATCCTTAGACTGTGTCCCCTGGTTCTGGACTTCCCCAACATTGGAAACATTCTTCCTGCATCTAACCTGTCCAACCCCGTCAGAATTTTAAACGTTTCTATGAGGTCCCCTCTCATTCTTCTGAACTCCAGTGAATACAAGCCCAGTTGATCCAGTCTTTCTTGATAGGTCAGTCCCGCCATCCCGGGAATCAGTCTGGTGAACCTTCGCTGCACTCCCTCAATAGCAAGAATGTCCTTCCTCAGGTTAGGAGACCAAAACTGTACCCAATACTCCAGGTGTGGCCTCACCAAGGCCCTGTACAACTGTAGCAACACCTCCCTGCTCCTGTACTCAAATCCCCTCGCTATGAAGGCCAACATGCCATTTGCTTTCTTAACCGCCTGCTGTACCTGCATGCCAACCTTCAATGACTGATGTACCATGACACCCAGGTCTCGTTGCACCTCCCCTTTTCCTAATCTGTCACCATTCAGATAATAGTCTGTCTCTCTGTTTTTACCACCAAAGTGGATAACCTCACATTTATCCACATTATACTTCATCTGCCATGCATTTGCCCACTCACCTAACCTATCCAAGTCGCTCTGCAGCCTCATAGCATCCTCCTCGCAGCTCACACTGCCACCCAACTTAGTGTCATCCGCAAATTTGGAGATACTACATTTAATCCCCTCGTTTAAATCATTAATGTACAGTGTAAACAGCTGGGGCCCCAGCACAGAACCTTGCGGTACTCCACTAGTCACTGCCTGCCATTCTGAAAAGTACCCATTTACTCCTACTCTTTGCTTCCTGTCTGACAACCAGTTCTCAATCCATGTCAGCACACTACCCCCAATCCCATGTACTTTAACTTTGCACATTAATCTCTTGTGTGGGACCTTGTCGAAAGCCTTCTGAAAGTCCAAATATACCACATCAACTGGTTCTCCCTTGTCCACTCTACTGGAAACATCCTCAAAAAATTCCAGAAGATTTGTCAAGCATGATTTCCCTTTCATAAATCCATGCCCACTTGGACCTATCATGTCACCTCTTTCCAAATGCACTACTACAACCAGCGTACGTGGTCATGGGCCCCGGAAAATCCGGGCCATCCATTATTTGCATTTAAAATGTTGCTGTTTTGGTTTTAGTTTAAGAGTTAGCATTTGAGTAACTCTAAGACTGTAGTACTGATGTTTCAGTGTCACACATTGAATTTAAACTTCAAAAGCGACTGCCCCACCTAAATCATCATTGCCCTGGACCTGCAAGCAATTTAAGGGTTAATCGATCTTAGTTGTGAGAAAATTAAATCTTGCAATTAATAGTGGCAAGAAAAATATGGGAGAGAAAATGGATATCTGGGAATGATTCCAAGGTTCTAATCAAATTTCAGATGATCTAAAAACTGAGTAAAGCCAAGTACCTAATAACCATCATCTGTTCTCCAAAGGAGGATTACAGCTTTGAAATCATCTGTGGTATTGGATTGTTTGAAACATATGTGGTTCTCATCATTTTTTTTTTAGATCTATGTTTTTTGGTGATGTAGATACTGTTCTTGTTACCTGGTGGGATTCATTATGGTCAACCCTTTACTGTAATCATATCCATCAATAATTTAATTCATTTAATTAAGAAATATTGGGGTAGATTTTGATCTTACTGCCCGGGTGTAAAACTGGCACTGAGAATCGGCCGGCCAGCATGGAAAGGGCTCGGTCTTTCACTTGCATTGGTTTCAATGAAAATGAAAATTGGGCGTTTTCTGTAACGGGTGACTGAAGCGCAACGCCAGTTTTACACCAGCAGGCAAGTTGCCAATCTACTCCGTTGTGTTGAGTATTTTTGGCACCTCTCATTTACACGGCGAAGTTGAATGAAATTGAGAAGCAGTGATGCCAGGCCTGAGTCTTAAAAACATAAAAAATTGTAGAGTTGGGAAACAGGCTCTGCAGTTTAGAGGTTCTGGGAAGAACGAGTTAGAGCAGGAGCAATGGTTTTGATTTGAACACAGCAAGAATGCATGGAACACAAAGTCCTTCAGGCTGATATACCTCCTAAGCTTCAAGCACAAGAAGTTCAGATGAACTATAACAATAAAATGGAGTGAGACAGAGAAGTAAGAAACTCAGGTATTGAAAGATAGATTTTTCAAAGATGCAGATGGGGTGAGTGCAGCTGATTTTCTTTCAATAAAGCTACATTTACTAACTAATGGTGGACTTGCTGATTATACGCAGAGATAAAGTTGGGTTGGAAGGCTTCAGATAGACTGGAATAGATAATGGAGATGATTGCCCTGGTTTCAGTAAGGTATTGCTTTCAACAACAACAACAACTTGTATTTATAGAGCACCCTTAATGTAGTAAAAGGCGCTTCACAGGAGTATTATGAGACAAAAAGTTTGACACCGAGCCGCATAAGGAGAAATTAGGACAGGTGACCAAAAGCTTGGTCAAAGAGGTAGGTTTTAAGGAGCATCTTAAAGGAGGAAAGAGAGATAGAGAGGCAGAGAGGTTTAAGCAAGGGGTTCCAGAACTTGGGGCCTAGGCAACAGAAGGCACGGCTACCAATGGTGGAGCGATTATAATCAGCGATGTTCAAGAAGGCAGAATTAGAGGAGTGCAGATATCTCGTGAGGTTGTGTGGCTGAAGGAGATTGCAGAGATAGGGAGAGGTGAGGCCATGGAGGGATTTGAAAACAAGGATGAGAATTTTGAAATCGAGGTGTTGCTTAACCGGGAGTCAGTGTATGTCAGCAAGCACAGAGGTGATGGGTGAACGGGACTTGGTGTAAGTTAAGACACGGGCAGCCAAGTTTTGGATGACGTTAAGTTTACGTATTGTAGAATGTGGGAGGCCAACCAGGAGTGCGTTGAAATAAGTCAAGTCTAGAGGTAACAAAGACAAGCATGAGGGTTTCAGCAGTGGATAAGCTGAGGCAAGGTCGGAGACGGGTGATGTTACAGAGGTGGAAATAGGCGGTTTTAGTTGTGCAGCGAATATGTGGTCGTAAGCTCATTTCAGGTTCAAGTACAACACCAAGGTTGCGAACAGTGTGGTTCAGCCTCAGACAGATGTTGGGGAGAGGGATGGAGTCAGTGGCTAGGGAACGGCGTTTGTGGCGGGGACCGAAAACAATAGCTTCGGTCTTCCCAATATTTAATTGGAGAAAATTTCTGCTCGTCCAGAACTGGATGTCAGACAAGCAGTCTGACAATTTGAGACTGTGGAGGGGTCGAGAGAAGTAGTGGTGAGGTAGAGCTGGGTGTCATCAGCGTACATGTGGAAACTGATGCTATGTTTTCGGATGATATCGCCAAGGGGCAACATGTAGATGAGCAATCAGAAGGGGCAAGGATAGATCCTTGGGGGACACCAGAAGTAACGATGTGGGGGCGGGAAGAGAAGCCATTGCAGGTGATTCTCTGGCTATGGCTAGATAGATAAGAATAGAACCAGGCGAGTTGGATGATGGTGGAGAGGCATTGGAGAAGGATGGAGTGGTCAACCATGTCAAAGGCTGCAGACAAGTCAAGAAGGACAAGAAGGGATAGTTTGCCTTTGTCACAGTCACAAAGGATGTAATTTGTGACCTTGATGCAAGCCATTTTGTTACTGTGGCAGAGGCAGAAACATGAAGTTGCAGGAAAGATGGGCACGGATTTGGGAAGTGACAACAGGTTCAAAGACTTTGGAGAGGAAAGGGAGGTTGGAGATGGGGCAGTAGTTTGCAAGGACGGAGGGATCAAGGGTTGTTTTTTTAAGGAGAGGGGGTTTGACATTCTATATTTTTTGATTGAATGATGAGTCATGAGATCTTTTGAGGGTTGATTGTGAATTCTGTGAAAATGACAGATTTTTTTCCTATGTACCTGTGATTCTAGATCAGTCACTTGAACATTTGGTTTTGATTATTGAGGTATAAGTTTTATGCTATTTAATACAGACTATAAAACTGTGAAATAATGAGTAATGTTATGATTGGCTGCCTAACTAAAATACAAATAATTATTCTCAATTCAGTTGTTGATTTTACAATTTCATATGTCACCACTCAGCAGTGGTAGCACTCATGCTGTTGAGTCAAAAGATTGTGGGTTCAAGCCCCATTCCAGAGACATGAATACATAAAGGTATTTAAGCAGCATTTTACCAGGTCCTAACAATTTATCTACCTTTTTTATGAGGTTCCCGGCGCTCGGGGATCACGTCAGGTAAGTGTGTCGGGTTCTCAATGACTCTCCATTGCTGTGAATAGTTGACAGCTGCAGAAGTGGTCTAAAAGCTACCACTTCCCAGCTGTTCAATTTCCAATCTTAGAAGCTGGAGCCTCAAGGATTTGGAATACACTTTTCAGCTTTATGGAGGTTTGAAGTGTTTGAAGTGAACTCTCTATCCAGTGTCACCTCCTTGGAGCCATTGACAGATTGCTTCTGTTATCTCAACTTCAGCTGCCATCTATTCCAGCGGCATCGATGCCCTTGAAACTCTCTCACCTTGGTCCTCAAAATCCCACCACAATCAGCCGCAACACATCACTAAACACACCAGTAGCACCATCAAGAACACCAACCGTCTCCGCAGTCACCTGATGCTGCACAGGACACAGGGCATCAGCACCCGCATATTGCTGCCCGGGAGGCCAGGGATGGTCATACCATGACCAGATGTACTTCACTTGACGCTGTACACCCTGGCTGCCACATGATGCACCAGGTTGGCACCAACACCAGCACCATAAAGCCATTCCATTCACACTCGTCACCATTGCGGGGGTACCGTTACGCCTCACTATGCCACTTCTAAAGGTTCACACAAATCGGTCCAAGAACGCAAAGTGTTCAAAATAAAGATTTCAATGCTTGACAACACATTAGCAGAAACTCAACATGAACCTTGGCTAAAAGACCCAAGTGCCTACCCTTGTGTGTTGTTAGTTAGAATGATTGCACTAGGATGAGGGTGAGTGTCAGGGGTGGCTCGTCCTCGTGCAATCATTCTACCTAATTTAGTGTGCAAAATTAAAGCACATAGGATGGGGGTAATATACTGGCATGGATTGAAAATTGGTTAACTGACAGAAAAGAGAGAGTAGGAATAAACCGGTCTTTTTTGGGGTGGCAGGCAGTGAGTAGTGGGGTACCACAGGATCAGTGCTTGGGCCCCAGCTATTCACTATATATAAATGATTTGGATGAGGGAACTAAATGTAATATTTCCAAGTTTGCTGATGACACAAAACTAGGTGGGATTGTGAGTTGTGAGGAGGATGCAAAGATGCTGCAAGGCGATTTAGATAAATTGAGTGAGTGGGCAAACACATGGCAGATGCAGTATAACATGGATAAATCTGAAATTATCCACCTTGGTAGGAAAAACATAAGGACAAAGTATTATTTAAATGATGATGGCTTGGGAAGTGTCGATGTACAGAGGGACCTGGGTGTCCTTGTACACCAGTCATTGAAAGTAAACATGCAGGTGCAGCAAGCAGTTAGGAAGGCAAATGGTATGTTGGCCTTCACTGCAAGAGGACTTGAGTACAGGAGCAAGGATGTCTTACTACAGTTATACAGGGCCTTGGTGAGACCGCACCTGAAGTATTGTGTGCAGTTTTGGTCTCCTCACCTAAGAAAGGATATACTTGCCATAGAGGGAGTGCAGCGAAGGTTCACCAGACTGATTCCTGGGATGGCAGGACTGTCGTATGAGGAGAGATTGGGTCAACTAGGCCTGTATTCATTAGAGTTTAGAAGAATGAGATGGGATCTCATTGAAACGTATTAAATTCTGACTGGGTTGGACAGACTGGATGCGGGGAGGATGGTTCCCCTGGCTGGGAAGTCTAGAACAAGGGGTCACAGTCTCAGGATACAGGGTAGGAAATTTAGGACCGAGATGAGGAAAAACATTTTCACTCAGAGGGTGGTGAGCCTATGGAATTCTCTACCACAGACGGCTGTGGAGGCCAAGTCACTGAATATATTTAAGATAGATTTTTAGAAATAAAAGTTATCAAGGGGTATGGGGAAAAGCGGTGTTGAGATAGAGGATCAGCCATGATCATATTGAATGGCGGTGCAGACTTGAAGGGCCGAATGGCCTACTACTGCTCCTATTTTCTATATCTATGTCTATGGCTAGTGAGATGGGAAAGTTATGATGTAGATAAAGAGAGAGAGATGGGTGGAGGTGCAAGGTACGTTGGTATGAGTAAGGATGTGTAGGGGTAGGGTAGGGAAGGCAGAGTGATGGGGATGTGATGAGTGGCACAGCAGGATGAGGTTGAGTGTTGAGTGTGGCTTTGCAGTAACGTTTCGTGATCTACTGAGATCATTGAAAGGTTTGTGCCACTGTAGCCTGGTCCTCCTGATGACATCCCTGCTTTTGCCTAATGTGCAACCAGGCTGTGTTGGTGTCCTGTGGAGGGAGTGATAGGAGAGTGTGGATACAACCATGCACCTTTGTGCAGAGCTTGTCAGTGTTTGCAGCACCGCAATGCTGCAGAACACTGGCAGCACAACTGTCAAAATGAATGTGGGCACGGCTGATGGCGCATCCTCAAATGACGTCATCAGAACCACTTCCTTTTAATTGGCCAGGAACCTTGCAGGGCGAGCTTACCAAGCCCCATCAACATAAAATCACTTGGAGAGAGTCAGATGAAGACGGGAGTGCAGTTCCAGTTTGCTCCCGAAGCCGCCTGCCTTGCTCCCGACCCGCTAGGAAAACTCATGGCCCTTGTGTGCAATTTGGCAACCACATTTCCCTACATTACAACAGTGACTATAACTCAAAATACCTCACTGACTGTGAAGTGGGTTTGGATGTCCTGAGGTTGTGAAATATGCTATATAAATGCAAGTTCTTTCTTTCTTATTTTGTTTTCTCTATTTTGGAAAAAGATTTTTGTCATGTATCTCACACTACTGTATATAACTGTATCTTACCATGCTATACATGACTGTAACTAGATATGACCTGTAACCACAAGCATACTTTACCACCAGGGGTGCACTTGCAGGAGACACCACATACCTGTTCCACACAGGTATATAAAGGCAGGTCTCAGGCAAGTGTGGCACTCGAGAGCTGTGAAATAAAGGTGCAAGTCCAGAGTGACCTTGACTTCAGCATGTGCCTCGTGTGAGTCTGTACTGCAGGGTCAGGACTTTAAAGTGGCGACGAGTTATGGGATCACAGAATCCACAGAATGGCTACCAACGGCTCAGATGAGAAATACAATGCTGGAGACAATTGGGAGGGCTTTATAGAAAAGCTCCAGCAAAACTTTGTAACCAAAGACTGGTTGGGCGACGATAATGCAGGCAAGAGAAGAGCCCATCTCTTGAGCAGCTGTGGCTCGAAAACATACGCCTTAATGAAGGATCTGCTGGCACCCGAGAAACCAGCAAGCAAGTCGTTTGAGGAGTTGAGCACACTGGTGAGAGACCACCTGAAGCCAGCGAGCAGCCTACACATGGCCAGACACAGATTCTACAATTACAGACGCTGTGTGAGCCAGAGCATACCCAACTTTGTGGCGGAACTTCGGAGGCTGGCTAGTTTATGTGAGTTCTCCGATGAACTAAGGAGAGAAGTACTAAGAGACTTTTTTATTGAAGGAATAGGCCACGCAGGCATATTCCGAAAGCTTATAGAGACCAAGAACTTGACCCTAGAGGCAGCAGCACTGGTCGCACAGACATTCCTGGCAGGAGAAGAAGAAACAAGGTTGATCTATACTGCGGGTACGACAACTAACGAAACATCGGAACAAGGGGTTCACAGCGTGAAACGAGCCGCTATCCCCACACACAGACAAAGGCAGGAGCGCAGGCCTTCAATAGCAGGCAGTGGCGCCAGAAGCCATCAAAGGCCACATGAATGGCCGTTCACACCTCATTAACCCACAATGCGAGCAATCAACTACAGACTGAGAGAAGCTCAAGAGAGATCAGCCAGACGCAGCTCATCCTTTGGAAACAATGGAAGCGGTCTGTGCTGGAGATGTGGGGGAAGGCACTCAACAAGAGGGTGTCGATTTCAGCATGCTGTTTGCAGAAACTGCAACTATACAGGGCATCTGGCTCGCATGTGCAGAAAAACAGCAGCTCGGCTGGTATACGAATCGGAAGGGTCGGAAAGCGGACCAGAAGATGGTGGGGACAGTACCCGGGACACCGATGTACAGCGGGTCAACACGATCAATGTCCACTATTCTTACAACAAGACGTCTCCAATAATGATGAGGGTCCTACTCACCGGGATACCCATCAACATGGAACTGGACACGGGAGCTAGTCAATCTCTCATGAGCGTCCAACAATTTGAACAGCTGTGGCCGCACAAAAGCAACAGACCAAAACTCATAAGGATCGACACCAAACTAAGAACCTATACCAAAGAAATCGTCCCAGTCCTTGGCAGTGCCATGCTCTCAGTCACACACAAAGGGACGGTGAACTGACTTCCCCTGTGGATTGTCCCCGGAGATCTCCCAGCACTGTTGGGGAGAAGCTGGCTGGTAAAACTAAATTGGAAATGGGATGATGTTCATGCCATGTCATCAGAGGAACGGACCTCCTGCTCAACAGTTCTAAGTCGTTTTGAACATCGCTTTCAGCCAGGTGTGGGCACCTTCAAAGGGGCCAAAGTTAAAGTCTACATCACACAGGATGCCAGACCGGTCCATCACAAGGCTAGAGCTGTGCCTTATGTGATGAGGGAAAAGATTGAACACGAACTGGACCTGCTTCTGCGGGAAGGCATTATCTCACCCATGGAATTTAGCGACTGGGCAAGTCCCATTGTCCCCATCATGAAGCCTGATGGATCCATACAAATCTGTGGGGATTACAAGTCTACCATAAACAGAGTCTCCCTACAGGACCAATACCTGCTGCCCAGATCGGGGAACCTATTTGCCACATTGGCTGGAGGAAAACTTTTCTCGAAACTAGATCTCACATCTGCGTATATGACGCAAGAACTGACCGAAGAGTCTAAGCTACTCACCACCATCAACACACATTGAGGCCTTTTTATGTACAATCGATATCCATTCAGCATCAGGTCGGCAGCTGCTATATTCCAGCGCAACATGGAGAGTCTGCTCAAGTCCATCCCGGGGACGGTTGTGTTTCAAGATGACATACTCATCACGGGCAGGGACACCGACTCTCATCTCCGTAATTTGGAGGAAGTACTAAGTCGATTGGATCGGGTAGGCCTAAGAGTCAAGAAATCCAAGTGTCTGTTTCTCGTGCCGAGGTTGAATTTTTGGGCAGAGGATCCGCCCAACAGAATCCAAAGCCGAAGCAATTCATCTGGCACCCAGGCCCCAGAATGTCTTGGAACTGCGCGCCTTTCTCGGGCTACTCAATTACTTTGGGAACTTTATGCAGAACTTGAGCACGCTGTTGGAGCCTCTCCACGTGCTACTCAGAAAGGAGTGCGATTAGTTTTGGGGGGATGCCCAAGAACACGCCTTCAATAAGGCACACAACCTTCTATGTTCCAACAGTGTTTTAGCCTTTTTTGACCCAGGTAAAAAGCTAGTTCTTACATGTGATGCGTCAGCGTACGGGGTCGGGTGCGTTTTACAGCATGTCAATGATGCGGGTAAATTACAACCCATTGCTTATGCCTCCAGGTCACTTTCGCGGGCGGAGCGCGGGTACGGTATGGTTGAGAAGGAGGCGCTCGTGTGCGTGTACGGTGTCAAAAAGATGCACCAATACCTTTTCGGGGCCAAGTTCGCGTTAGAAACTGACCACAAACCCCTCACGTCCCTGCTAACCGAGTGCAAGGCAATAAACGCCAACGCCTCGGCGCGCATTCAGCGGTGGGCACTCATGTAGTCTTACGACTACACAATAAGGCACAGACCAGGCACAGACAACTGTGCCGACGCGCTTAGCAGGCTACCCCTGGTGACCACGGAAGGGTCCGACGAACAGGACTGTGAGATGGTCATGGCAATCAATGCCTTTGAATCCACAGGTTCGCCCATGACGGCTCGCCAAATCAGAGCCTGGATGACCAGCAACCCCTCGTTATCCTTAGTCAAAAGATGTGTTTTAACTGGTGACTGGGCAGAGGCTCGTGATGCCTGCCCCGAGGAGATCAAACCTTTCCATAGGCGCATGCATGAACTATCACTACAGGCAGACTGCCTGATGTGGGGCAGCTGAGTAGTTATGCCCTTGCGAGGCAGAGAGGCATTTGTCCGGGAGCTCCACCGCGAGCACCCGGGGATCGTTCTTATGAAGGCCATAGCCAGATCCCACGTCTGGTGGCCTGGCATTGACGCGGACTTGGAGCTATATGTCCGGCGGTGCACCATTTGTGCCCAACTCAGTAATGCCCCCAGGGAGGCCCCCCTAAGCCCCTGGCCCTGGCCCACCAAACCGTGGTCGCGGGTGCATGTAGACTATGTGGGCCCATTCACGGGCAAAATGTTCCTCGTAGTCGTCGATGCATTTTCAAAGTGGATCGAGTGCACCATTTTAAACTCGAGCACCACCTCCACCACTGTGGAGAGCCTTAGAACCATGTTTGCAACGCACGGAATTCCTGACATATTGGTCAGTGATAATGGTCCGTGCTTCACCAGTGCAGAATTTCAAGATTTTATCGTTGACCATGGCATAAATCACGTTAAGACGGCACCGTTCAAGCCGGCCTCCAATGGCTAGGCGGAGAGAGCAGTGCAGATCATTAAACAAGGCATGCTAAAAATCCAAGGTCCCACACTGCAGAGCCGCCTGTCGCGACTGTTGCTGGCATACAGATCGCGTTCGCATTCGTTGACTGGGGTTCCTCCCACGCAACTATTGATGAAACGGACCTTAAAGATTAGGCTCTCGTTAATCCTCCCAGACATGCATGAAATTGTTGAGGCAAAGCGCCGGAAGCTAACTAAGTACCATGACCGAAATTCGAGGGGGAGGTGGAATGAGATAGGGGACAAAGTGTTGTGCTAAACTATGGCAGAGGTCCCAAATGGCTTGCAGGGACAGTAACAGGCAAGGAAGGAAACAGGCTACTGGTTGTACAAATGGACAATGGCCAAACCTGCCGGAGGCATGTAGACCAAGTAAAAAGTAGATTCACCAACAACACTGCACAACCAGAGGCAGACTACAATGTGGAACTCACACCACACCTGGTGGACAGACAGAGGGAACAACCTGAGGAAAGGTCAGTCTCAACAGACAGCCCAGGTGAGATACCAGCAATCATACTGAACGAAACAGACAGCCCAGGCGAGATACCAGCAATCACACCGAAAGAAAAACAGGCACCAAGGCAAACAACTGAACCACAACTAAGACGCTCCATGCGAGAGCGTAGACCACCTGAGAGACTGAATCTATAAAGACAATAAGGCCTTGGGGGAGGGTGATGTCATGTATCTCACACTACTGTATATAACTGTATCTTACCATGCTATACATGACTGTAACTAGATATGACCTGTAACCACAAGCATACTTTACCACCAGGGGTGCACTTGCAGGAGACACTGCTTACCTGTTCCACACAGGTATATAAAGGCAGGTCTCAGGCAAGTGCGGCACTTGAGAGCTGTGAAATAAAGGTGTAGGTCCAGAGTGACCTTGACTTCAGCATGTGCCTCATGTAAGTCTGTACTGCAGGGTCAGGACTTTACAATTTTTCCCTTTGCTGGTAGGATCATTGACTTCTCTCTACATCAAAGAATAGTGAGATATTAAAACAAAATTCAGTTAACACAACACTGTTTACTTCCATACCAATGAACACGAGTACCAGTGCCAACAATGAACATAGAGATGTATGTATGACATGAGTTTCACTGGGTTTTTTCGCTCTATCACCTTACTTCATCTTGTGCCAGAGCATCCTCCCCCATATAAATTGGGTCTAATGTACACCAGCTCAGATTCTGAAGCGACTCGAGCACATCTTTAGTTACATGTGTTTGCATTCAGAAATTTAGGGAAATCCGGCAGGAAAATGCAAAATTTCAATCACTAGATTGGTGTTGATTTGCCAAAATCATTTTATATATTTTGATCATGGATGAATTATAAAACAAATCTGTTTAATTGATTTTACCTGGTTGCATATGATAATGTTCCTTGATATTTACTCATACCAACCAAGGGTGGCCTTTGCTGTTCTTGTGTTTCTTGGTGTTCGTGAACCATTAAGCAATTCCAATTGGCCCCACATGTGAATTTTGAGGATCATTACTTTTATGTAATTTCTAAACTATGGGTTGGTTTGTTCAGAAATTTAATCTCATTGTTTTTTTTTAAAAAGAAACATTATAAATAACATGAAACAAAATTCATGATTTCTTCAGAACAACAACAGATGAAAATATTTTGCAATTTAAAAGCAATTCACATGCAATGTTCAATAGAATGCTGACTAATTCTGACCAAATCCTGTACCATGAAATAATTTCCCTACGGCTCATTAGTTGTACAAAGGATTTGTATACACTAAGAAGTGTACAGGCACCTTTGAGGTAATTTATGAATTTCATACAAGGAAATCTTTGTTTCATCTTAAAGCAGAAAGTAAAGGAGCTATGTGTACTGTACGATATACATTCATCTTTCCCATGTTTAAAGTAGTTCCTTATTATTTCCTTAGAGGAACAGAGGAACTTTGGATTGCATGTCCATGGGTTACTAAAGATAATGGGACAGGTAGATAAAAGGTGGTTAAGAAGGCATACGGGATACTTTCCTTTATTAGCAGAGGCACAGAATATAAGAGCAGGGAGGTTATACTAGAACTGTATAAAACACCAGTTAGGCCACAGCTAGAGTACTGCATACAGTACTGGCCAGTACGTTACAGGAAAGATGTGATTGCACTCGAGAGGGTACAGAAGAGATTTACAAGGATGTTGCCAGGATTGGGGAATTTTAGCTGTGAGGAAAGATTGGATAGGCTGGAGTTGTTTCCTTTGGTGTAGAGGAGGCTGGGGGGGAGACCTTATTGAGGTGTATAAAATTATGAGAGGCCTGGATAGAGTGGATAGGAAGGACCTGGAAAGGGTATTGGTGAGGCCACACCTGGAATACTGCGTGCAGTTTTGGTTTCCATATTTACGAAAGGATATACTTGCAGTGGAGGCAGTTCAGAGAAGGTTCACTAGGTTGATCCCGGGGATGAGTGGGTTGACTTATGAGGAAATGTTGAGTAGGTTGGGCCTCTAATCACTGGAATTCAGAAGAATGAGAGGTGATCTTATAGAATCGTATAAGATTATGAGGGGGCTTGACAAGGTGGATGCAGAGAGGATGTTTCCACTGGCGGGGAGACTAGAACTAGAGGGCATGATCTTAGAATAAGGGGCCACCCATTTAGAACTAAAATGAGGAGAAATTTCTTCTCTCAGAGGGTTGTGAATCTGTGGAATTCGCTGCCTCAGAGAGATGTGGAAGCTGGGACATTAATAAACGGTCTATTTCTGTCATTTATTCAATCGATAAGGGGATAAGGGGTTATGGGGAGTGGGCAGGGAAGTGGAGCTGAGTCCATGATCAGATCAGCCACGATATTATTGAATGGCGGAGCAAGCTCGAGGGGCCGTATGGCCTACTCCTGCTCCTATTTCTTATGTTCTTATTTCCCTTAGTTGAGGAGTCAATAACCAGGGAGCATAAATTTATAGTAATTTGTAGAAGGATTAGAGGGGAGTTGAAGATAATTTTTTTCACCCAGTGGTTGGTAGGGTCTGGAACTCACTGCCTGAAGGGATGGTGGAGGCAGAAATCCTCATCACATTTGAAAAGTACTTGGATGTGCACTTGAAGTGCCATAACTTACAAGGCTACAGACCAAGAGCTGGAAAGTGGGATAGTCTGGATAGTTCTTTTTGGCTGACACAGACACGATGGGTCGAATGGCCTCCTTCTCTGCCTTACATTTCTACAGTTCTATTGCATGAACAATCCAGTATTTTTTTTTGGAACTATCAAAAAAGTAACAATAAGAGCTAGTAAGGAACATGTGGTAATGAATGAATGTAGTGGAGTAGTTTAATCTCGGGCTCCTGATATCTAGAGCAGTGGTTCTCAACTTTTTTGGTTGAAGGACCCCTTTTCAAATGGATTAGTAATCATGGCAGGATAGGCGCACCAACATCAGTGTTCTCGTGCAGGCTAACATCCTCAGCATCAAAGTATTGACAACGCTCGATCAGCTCCGATGGACGGTCCACATCGTCCGCATGCCTGATACGAGACTCCCAAAGAAAACGCGCTACTCGGAGCTCCGACAGTGCAAACGAGTCCCAGGTGGGCAGAGGAAAGGCTTCAAGGGCCATTTGAAGAAGTTCAACATCCCCACTGACACCTGGAATCCCTGGCGCAAGATCACTCAAAATGGAAGAGAATAATCCGTGAGGGCATCGAACACTTTGAGTCTCTTCGCCGGGAGCAAGCAGAAACCAAGCGCATGTGGCAGAAGGAGCACATGACAACCCAAGCACTTCAACAAACCGGCATTTCAACCAACGTACTTTCAACCACCATGTGTCCAACCTGCGACAGAGACTGTAGCTTCTGCATTGGACTCATCAGTCATCTGAGAACTCATTTTTAATGTGGAAGCAAGTCATCCTCAACTCCGAGGGACTGCCTATGATGATGATGATGGATGAGTAATCATGGACCACCCCATCTATATTATTGCTCCCTTGCATTGATACTGTACCAGTATCTTCTGACAATGAATTGCAATATAGCTATGGTGACATTTACAACGGGAATCCCTCAAGTATGTATGTATAAACGGATAGTGATTTTAAAGCATTGATTTTTTTTTTAAATTACAAATGCTTTGGTTATTCAGTGGCCAGCCCTTGACTGTGGACAGGCAGATCTGATGTAATGTATGTCCGTCTTACAGGGCCTGTCCTGTTTGGGCATATTCAAGTGTTGCTACAGCTGGCTGGTAGTCATAGGAACATAGGAACAGGAGTAGGCCATTCAACCCCTTGAGCCTGTTCCGCCATTCAATGAGATTATGGCTGATCTGCGACCTAACTCCATATACCCACCCCACTGCACTATCAGTTCTCCTGCCCACCCCTAGCCCTGGCCGAGTGGCCTCCAGGCTGTACTGAAAGAAAACCCAAAGGAAACCCTTTAAGCATGCCCTCACTGAGAGTGTGGGACTGCTGAGTTTCATCATCATCGTAGGCAGTCCCTCGAAACGAGGATGACTTGTTTCCACGCCAAAAAAGAATAAATTCACAGGTGTTCCAATGAAGGACCTAATATTCCAGGTCCCTAAATACATATTGAAGGGTAGAAGATGCCTGTGCGTGGATTTTTTTAACGTGTGGTGGCCGTTGCACACCAGCCACCACACGGGCTTGACAGAACTAGGTCTTGATCCAGTGGCAAGGATTAACCAAGATGACTGGAGACCAGCTCTGCTGCACAGACCTAGTGCACACACCTATCGCAGTGTGGGCTGGCCCATACTGTCCCAGGGCCCCTGGCCCCGAACTCACGCCCCTCCTGGGCCCCAATCACGTCCCTCCACAGTCTCTCGCCGCTCCTTCGCCCCGACCTCACTGTTCCTGCTGTATCTGCCCATGCTCCAATCACCGACCTGGACCGTGACGACATCACTCTTCGCTGCCATCGCAGCTGGTTTCTGAAGTGGTATGCCTCCACGCTGCTCCGAGGCCGCTGCTCACTGCTCCTTTTATGGCCCCAACCTGCTGCTGGTGTTCTCACACAGGTTGGGGCCTCCACGCTGAGTTTACCCTATAGTTTTATGACAGAGTAGCTTGATGAATTTGTTTGTGCATTAAGATAAAGGCTGAGGACTGGAATATCTTTTTCATTTATGGAATTGGTTGCACTTACTACTGTCAGGTTGAGCAAATGTTGTTTGCAATGTCGAGTTTCTATTTTTACGTAGCCTATCATTTGAGGCTGGCTGAATGAGATTGCAGAACTTATGTTAATTAGAGGCAAAGTACAGGGGCTGGGGGCAGACAGGAGAACTGATAGTGCTCCTGCCTGCTGGTGATTTCTATCAGTTCTCCTGCCCGCCCTCAGCCCTGGCTGAGTGGCCTCCCGCACCGGCATGCTGCCTTCCCGGGCCGAGTTTGAAGATGAAGGTAGGACTTACTTCAATTTTTTATTTCTTATTGAATTCTTAGTACTTTTTGTTTGCAAAGTTTGGTGGTTTGTAAGGCTTGGTGGTTTAGGTGCAGATCCTCTCTGCTTCCCTTCTCGCCCCTATCCCAGGCCAAATGGCCTCCGATGTACCTACCTGCGCCGTTTTCTTTAACTCTCCGCAAGGGTTTTCTGAAGTGGCCACATATGCTGGCCTAAGTATAAATGGAGTAACTATTAACTGACCAAAGTTGCCTAAATGGGCAGAACAGGCGTAGGTGGCTGGTAACGCTCCCTTTTGAGAAAGAAAAACTAACCTAAAAAAACATAACTAACTCAGTTACGCTGGTGCAAATTGATTGGGGAAAATGGAGATTTTTAAGTTACGCCAGAAAAACCAAGTTACTCCAAAAAAAGCGGAGCTACTTCTGGCCAAAATCGAGCCCAATATCTTGAAAACTTTGATCAGATCACCCTTTAACCTTCTAAATTCTAGGGAATACTACCCTAATTTGTGTAATCTCTCCTCGATACTTAACCTTTGAAGTTTGGGTATCATTCTGGTAAACCTGCGCTGCACTCCCTCCAAGGCCAATATATCCTTCCTAAGGTGCGTTGCCCAGAACTACTCACAGTACTCCAGGTGTGGTCTAACCTGGGCTTTGTACAGCTGCAGCAGAACTTCTACCCCCTTGTATTCTAGTCTTCTAGATATAAAGGCCAGCATTCCATTAGCCTTTTTGATTATTTTCTGCATCTGTTCATGACATTTTAATGATTTATGTACATGGACCCCCAAGTCTCTGGACCACCACTGTCTTTAGCCTTTCACCATTTAGAAAGTACCCTGTTCTATCCTTTTTAGGCCCAAAGTGGATGACCTCACATTTGCTTACATTGAATTCCATTTGCCATAATTTTGCCCATTCACTTAATCTATCAATATCCCTTTGTAATTTTATACTTTCATCTAAACTGCCTACAATGCTGCCTAGCTTTCTATCATCGGCAAATTTGGATATGACTTTCTATGCCATCATCTAAGTCGTTAATAAGTATTGTTAATAGTTGAGTCACCAACAGAGATCCCTGCGGGACACCACTAGTCACCTCCTGCCAATTTGAGTACCTGCCCATTATCCTTACCCTCTGTCTCGGGCCGCTCAGCCAATTTCCTAACCAGGTCAATAATTTTCCCTCAATTCCATGGGCCTCTATCTTAGATAACAATCTCTTATGTAGGACTTTATCAAAAGCCTTCTGGATAAATAACATCCATAGACATTCCCCTATCAACTACTTTAGTCACCGCTTCAAAAAATTCAATCAGGTTTGTCAGGCATGACCTACCTTTCACAAACCCATGCTGGCTCTCCCTGATCAACTGAAAATTTTTGAGGTGTTCAGTCACCCTATCCTTAATTATAGACTCTAGTAATTTCCTGACAACAGATGTTAGGCTAACTGGTCTATAATTCCTTGGTTTCCCTCTCAAGCCATTCTTAAATAACGAGGGACATGCGCAATTTTCCAATCTAAAGGAACGGTTCATGAAACTAGAGAACTTTGGACGATTATAGTTAGGGCATCTGCAATGTGCTCATCCACTTCCATTAAACCCTGGGATGAAAACCATCTGGCCCTGGGGATTTGTTACTCTTTAGTGCCATTATTTTCTTCATTAATGTTATTTTACTTACGTTAATTTTAGCGAGTCCCTGTCTCCGATTCAATATTAGTTTCCGGCATACAGTCCTCTTCTACTGTAAATACTGACGCAAAGTAATATTCAACAAGATAGAAAGACTTGGATTTATATCGCACCTTTCACGATCACCGGATGTCTCAAAGCACTTTACAGCCAATGAAGTACTTTTGGAGTGTAGTTACTGTTGTAATGTAGGAAACGCAGCAGCCAATTTGCGTACAAGCAAGCTCCCACAAACAGCAATGTGATAATGACCAGATAATTTGTTTTTGTTATGTTGATTGAGGGATCAATATTGGCCAGGACCCCAGGGATAACTCCCTTGCTCTTCTTCGAAATAGTGCCATGGGATCATTTATGTCCACTTGAATTGTAAAAATTCTTTGTGTTGATTTTGATAGCCCTTGCAAGTTTCTTTTGATACTCCCTTTTTGTAGCTCTTTGCTGTTTTGTGACCCTTTGCTGTTCTTTGTATCATTCCAATTTGCTAAGATCTATGCTGTTTTTTGCATTTTTTTAATGCTTTTGCTTTTAGTTTTATGCTGTCTCTTGCCTCTTTCATCTTTGCCTCTTTGGCAAGTAGAGCTCTTGCCCCTCAGGGGTATCATCATCATAGGCATGTCCCTCGAAATCGACTGTCTAAACTGGTTCTGCATCACGTTAAATTATTTTTTTATTATCTCCCATTGATCTTCTGTCGTTTTCCCCATTAACAGATTTGTCCAATTTACTGTGGACAGTCTCTGGGGCCGAAACTCACATCGCAAAAAAGCTGGTGCACTTCTTGCCTTTTTGGGGCCATCACCGCCAAAATTCACCCCCCAAAAAAATGGGTTCCTGCGCTAACAAGTGGCTCCAAACTCTAGTTTGCAGCGGTGTGGGTGTCTTGATTGAAGCGGGATCACCATGGAGAAATTCAGCATGTTGCTAATGTGGATCTAATGAGCCAGCTGCTCCCTGGCCTTTATTGCACCTAGGCCCTGAGAAGGTAAGGAGTTACTTTAAGAATGGCTGGTGCTAATGGACCAAGGAGGGAAAGCCGTTTTACTGATGCCAAGCTGGAGACCCTCATGCAGGGTGTCGAGGGCAGGAGGAGACTGCTGTATCCCGAAGTGGGGAGACCAAGTCGGGAGATCTTAAGCAATGCATGGAGGGATTGCAGGGGTGGTTACAGGCACCTCCATTCATGACAGGACTCCCACGCAGTGCAGAAAATGCTTCAATTATATCATTCATCTTATGAAAGTGAGTACCTGTTCCACCAACTGCTGACCTTGCATCTTCGAGCCTCTCCTTCAAAATTCTCTGATTTCCCATCTCACTGTTTAGTCACTGAAGCAGCATTTAATTGTTCACAACTCTCTCATATATATTATATATATATATGTATGTAAAATAAATAAATAATTAGAGTCATGTATGTACTTTTGGGATCACTAGCCACCAGATGGCATCACTGTTGGAGGCCATTGGGCTGCACGCACGTGTGTGCAGCCCAAGTATAAAAGGCCAGCCATTTTGTATATTAGTAATTTTGGGCCTGAATAAAGCAGAGCCAAGGTCATACTTCTTGGAGTTAAACAGTACTCAGTCTAACAGTTATTGCATACACAACAATATATGTGTGTGTTCTCGCAATGGAGGCCCCCTTTCATCTCACACTTACACTGCATGTCAGGGACAAACACTTGTGCACTCATTTCTGATGTGTCATCACAGTGGTACTCACCAACCATTCTTTGTTTTGCAGGTCAAACTGGCTCACAATAGAATGGAGGGAAGGAGGACTGGTGGTGGCGAGGGTTGAGGGGCTCGTGGGTGGACAAGGTGCCTTCCCTGTGGGCCAGGGTACTGCTGATGCCGATGTGGGTAAATGAAGGCCCTCCTTTAATGCGCACTCTCTGTGAATGCGCCAGCGCTTACTGCTCCTTTCCTTCTGAAAGTCTGCTAGTTGCAGCCTCCATGCATCAATCCCCCACCTCCCCCTCACGGCAGCCCTTCTCCCATTTATGCTTGCAGATGAGACGCTCCTGTGGCCTGCGGTACTGGTTACGCTGATGTGGGCAGCATGGGTAAGTGAGGCCATCCTTTAATGTACTCTCTACCTGAATGCAACAGCATCTACTGTGCCTTTCTTTCTTTAATTCTGCTATTTGCAGGCTCCATTCATCAATCCCCCACCTCCCGCTCACAGCAACCCTTCTCCCATTTATGCTTGCAGGTGACAGACCGAGTGGCAGCACACCCAGCACAATGGGGAGTGAGGAGAGGCCGCGCAGACCAGCTGGAGGCCTGCATCACACCCTTCTCTACATCACAGCAGACATCTCAAGTCACAGCAGTGGGGGCATTGCGGGGTCAAGTCCTGCTGAGAGCATCCAGAGCACTCCATCGTTTGGGGATGTGACTGAGGAGGAAGAGGACGAGGAGGACACTGATGGCACCAACATGTCACTGCTTCCACCCACACACACCAGCTCGGATACTGGGAGTGCGCGGTCTGATATAGATGAGGTAATACAGGGATCTGCACTGAGTGTTGCACCGGGGCCCAGCGAGCTGCAGCATGGTGAGGGGTCTAGGCAACCTCATGTGCCATCTCTCTGGGGGGAGAGTCTGCACCGGAGTTCTGCCGACGGGGACTCAGATGATGCCATCAATGCAGCGGCTTATGAAGGAAGGGTGGAGGTCATGCATGTCCAGATGTTGGGGATACTGACAAGGGTGCCAGAGAGGCTGTCGGAAGTGGTGAGGAATGTGGAGGAGTCCACCTCCCGCATTGTCGACAGCTCTTCGCACACCATGGAGCCCATCATTGCCAGTGTGCAGGTGATGGTGGACTTCCAGAGTGACCGTGCGAATCCAGCTGTGATGCCGCAACCTGCAGGTGATGTGGCAGCTGCCATTTCAGCACAGGAGCGAGAGAATGAGAGGATTGGTGCTGGATTGGAGAGGATGGCAGCGGCCCTGGAAGCTCAGAATGCTCTAATGCGCTCTGGGCAACAGGCCACGGAGCGTCGAATTGCTGCCATGTCTGCTGGCTTTGAGACTCTGGCTGCTCTCATGCAATTTCATCTCAGTACCACGTGACACCTCAGTGTTGCCTTCACGGCTGGGTCCAACGCGGGCCCCGGGAGACCTTCCAGTGTGGTGCCACACCACCGACCTGACCTCCCTCAGCTTGGTGGTGATGCTAGTGTACCTCCCCTGGGGAGTGACTCAGGCTCCTCGGACCAGGATCCTGATGATATGTTCTCTCAGTATCACAACATTCCTGGCCCCAGATCTGGCACTCTGCCAGTGCCTCCACGCATGGCCTCCCAGGAGGGTGCTGACCAGTCTGCACCCAGCCCTTCCAGGCCCAAAGGTGGTCAAGGGCATCCCAGAAGGACATCTGTAGCTCTGACACAACAACCACAGCAGCCTTCCCAGACCCATGAGGCAGCCACATGGGAGACACTTGGGCATAGGGTTAGGTTAAGCATGCGTAAGAGGTGTTATAAGGAGATGTACAAGGGTAAAAAGTGATGTTTTTGTGTTAGTTTCTGGAACTGTTTTTTGTTCTGTTGTGTTTTTGCACTGACTTCCATCATGCCATAAATCTTTATTTTTTGCACATATATCTGGGCAGGTGTTTCATTTGAGAGTGGGCAATTCTTTGTGAAAGCGCTCATTGGGATGGCCATGGAAAATAGGAGCTGAAGGGTCATGTGGTGATGTGATTATGTGAATCGAGCAGCAATGAGACGTGTCTGCACCTCCCTTGCAGGGTTGCACTGGCGACGACACCTCCTGGCTGGGTAGCGACGGGAATCCTCCTCCTCCTCCTGTGGTACTGCTGGCTCGACGTCCAGCAGCTGGTCCCTCATGAGGGTCAGGTTGTGCAGCATGCAGGAGACCACGAACATGGAGACCCGTTCAGGAGAGTACTGCAAGGTGCCACCAGACCGATCCAGGCAACGGAACCTCTGTTTGAGGATCCCGATGCAGTGCTCAATGATGCACCTGGTGTCAAAATGAGCGTCGTTGTAGGCATGTCCTGGGGTTCCGTAGTGGAGTCAGCTGCCAAGTGGACAGGAGATATCCCTTGTCACCAAGCAGCCATCTACAATTCAGATTTGGCCCGGTGAAGAACATAACAACATAAGAACATAAGAATTAGGAACAGGAGTAGGCCATCTAGCCCCTTGAGCCTGCTCTGCCATTCAAAAAGATCATGGTTGATCTGGCTGTGGACTCAGCTCCACTTACCCGCCCGCTCCCCATAACCCTTAATTCCCTTATTGGTTAAAAATCTATCTATCTGTGATTTGAATATATTCAATGAGCTAGCCTCAACTGCTTCCTTGGGCACAGAATTCCATAGATTTACAACCCTCTGGGAAAAGAAATTCGTTCTCAACTTGGTTTTAAATTGGCTCCCCGTATTTTGAGGCTGTGCCCCCTAGTTCTAGTCTCCCCGACCAGTGGAAACAACCTCTCTGCCTCTATCTTGTCTATCCCTTTCATTATTTTAAATGTTTCTATAAGATCACCACTCATCCTTCTGAACTCCACGAGTAAAGACCCAGTCTATTCAATCTATCATCATAAGATAACCCCCTCATCTCCAGAATCAGCCTAGTGAATCGTCTCTGTACCCCCTCCAAGGCTAGTATATCCTTCCTTAAGTAAGGTGACCAAAACTGCATGCAGTACTCCAGGTGCGGCCTCACCAATACCCTGTACAGTTGCAGCAGGACCTCCCTGCTTTTGTACTCCATCCCTCTCGCAATGAAGGCCTTCCTGATTACCTGCTGCACCTGCAAACTAACTTTTTGGGATTCATGCACAAGGACCCCCAGGTCCCTCTGCACCGCAGCATGTTGTAATTTCTCCCCATTCAAAGAATACTCCCTTTTACTGTTTTTTTTTCCAAGGTGGGTGACCTCACATTTTCCGACATTGTATTCTATCTGCCAAACCTTAGCCCATTCGCTTAACCTATCTAAATCTCTTTGCAGCCCCTCTGTGTCCTCTACACAACCCGCTTTCCCACTAATCTTTGTGTCATCTGCAAATTTTGTTACACTACACTCTGTCCCCTCTTCCAGGTCATCTATGTATATTATAAACAGTTGTGGTCCCAGCACCGATCCCTGTGGCACACCACTAACCACCGATTTCCAACCTGAAAAGGACCCATTTATCCCAACTCTCTGCTTTCTGCTAGCCAGCCAATTCTCTATCCATGCTAATACATTTCCTCGGACTCCCCATACCTTTATCTTCTGCAGTAACCTTTTGTGTGGCACCTTATCGAATGCCTTTTGGAAATCTAAATACACCACATCCATCGGTACACCTCTATCCACCATGCTCGTTATATCCTCAAAGAATTCCAGTAAATTAGTTAAACATGATTTCCCTTTCATGAATCCATGTTGCGTCTGTTTGATTGCACTATTCCTATCTAGATGTCCCGCTATTTCTTCCTTAATGATAGCTTCAAGCATTTTCCCCACTACAGATATTAAACTAACCGGCCGATAGTTACCTGCCTTTTGTCTGCCCCCTTTTTTAAACAGAGGCGTTACATTAGCTGCTTTCCAATCCGCTGGTAACTCCCCAGAGTCCAGAGAATTTTGGTAGATTATAACGAATGCATCTGCTATAACTTCCGCCATCTCTTTTAATACCCTGGGATGCGTTTCATCCAGACCAGGGGACTTGTCTACCTTGAGTCCCATTAGCCTGTCCAGCACTACCTCCCTAGTGATAGTGATTGTCTCAAGGTCCTCCCTTCCCACATTCCCGTGACCATCAATTTTTGGCATGGTTTTTGTGTCTTCCACTGTGAAAACCGAAGCAAAATAATTGTTTAAAGTCTCAGCCATTTCCACATTCCCCATTATTAAATCCCCCTTCTCATCTTCTAAGGGACCAACATTTACTTTAGTCACTCTCTTCCGTTTTATATATCGGTAAAACCTTTTACTATCTGTTTTTATGTTTGGGCAAGTTTACTTTCGTAATCTATCTTTCCTTTCTTTATTGCTTTCTTAGTCATTCTTTGCTGTCGTTTAAAATTTTCTCAATCTTCTAGTTTCCCACTAACCTTGGCCACCTCTACGCATTGGTTTTTAATTTGATACTCTCCTTTATTTCCTTGGTTATCCACGGCTGGTTGTCCCTTCTCTTACCGCCCTTCTTTTTCACTGGAATATATTTTTGTTGAGCATTATGAAAGAGCTCCTTAAAAGTCCTCCACTGTTCCTCACTTGTGCCACTGTTTAGTCTGTGTTCCCAGTCTACTTTAGCTAACTTTGCCCTCATCCCACTGTAGTCCCCTTTGTTTAAACATAGTACGCTCATTTGAGACATTACTTCCTCACCCTCAATCTGTATTACAAATTCAACCATACTGTGATCACTCATTCCGAGAGGATCTTTTACCAGGAGATTGTTTATTATTCCTGTCTCATTACACAGGACCAGATCTAAGATAGCTTGTTCCCTTCTAGGTTCTGTAACATACTGTTCTAAGAAACAATCCCGTATGCATTCTATGAATTCCTCCTCAAGGCTACCCCGTGCGATTTGATTTGACCAATCGATATGTAGGTTAAAATCCCCCATGATTACTGTCGTTCCTTTTTCACATGCCTCTATTATTCCCTTGATTATTGTCCGCCCCACTGTGAAGTTATTATTTGGGGGCCTATAAACTACGCCCACCAGTGACTTTTTCCCCTTACTATTTCTAATCTCCACCCACAATGATTCAATATTTTGTTCATTTGAGGCTATATCATCTCTCACAACTGCCCTGATATCATTCTTTATTAACAGAGCTACCCCACCTCCTTTCCCTTCTTGTCTATCCTTCCGAATCGTCAGATACCCCTGTATGTTTAATTCCCAGTCTTGGCCACCCTGCAATCACGTTTCTTGATTGGCCACCAAATCACACCCATTTGTAATGATTTGTGCCGTCAACCCATTTACTTTATTTTGAATGCTGCGTGCGTTTAGGTAGAGTGTTTTAATACTAGTTTTTAAACCATGATTTTTAGTTTTGACCCCTCCTGCAGCCCCTTTGTATTCATACATATTGTCCCTTCCTATCACCTTGTGGTTTACACTTACCCCAGTGTTACTCTGCTCTGTTCCCTCCTGCCTTTTGCATTCTTGCTTGGGGTTCTGTTCATCTGAGCTCTCACCCACTCTAACTAGCTCAGAGCCCTGTCCTGGGTTCCGAATACTCCTCGCATTGAGGCACTGAGCTTTCAGGCTTGCCTTTTTATTACACTTTGACCCTTTAGAATTTTGCTGTACATTGGCCCTTTTTGTTTTTTGCTTTGGGTTTCTCTGCCCTCCACTTTTACTCATCTCCTTTCTGTCTTTTGCTTCTGTCTCCATTTTGTTTCCCTCTGTCTCCCTGCATTGGTTCCCATCCCCCTGCCATATTAGTTTAGCTCCTCCCCAACAGCTCTAGCAAACACTCCCCCTTGGACATTGGTTCCGGTCCTGCCCAGGTGCAGACCGTCCGGTTTGTACTGGTCCCACCTCCCCCAGAACTGGTTCCAATGCCCCAGGAATTTGAATCCCTCCCTGCAGCACCACTGCTCAAGCCACGTATTCATCTGCGCTATTTTGCGATTCCTACTCTGACTAGCATGTGGCACTGGAAGCAATCCCGAGATTACTACTTTTGAGGTCCTACTTTTTAATTTAGCTCCAACTCCGGCAGACACACTGCTCTGGCGCAGGATGAAGGAATCGTGGCTGCTGCCTAGATACCTGGCATCAACTGCCAGGATCCTACGCTGGTGGTCACACCCCAGCTGCACATCGAGGGAGTGGAATCCCTTCCTATTGATGAAGACTTCGAGGTGGTGTTGTGGCACCCTCAGGCCAATGTCTGTGTAGTTGATGGCACCCTGCACCCTGGGGAGTTCTGCAATGCAGCAAATCCGGTCTGCTGCTCCACCTGCTTCTCCCTGGTCATCGGGAAGGAGATATAGTCCATTCTTCTCCTATTTAGAGCATCGGTGACCTGCCGGATGGAGCGATGGGCAGAGAATTGTGAAATGTTGGAAATGTCTGCAGTCACAGACCGGAAAGGCCCTGTAGCATAAAAGTTCAGAGCTATGGTGACCTTGGTCTCAACGGTCAGAGTGGTCCTGAGCCTTGTGTGAGGCTCCAGATTTTTATGCAGGACATTGCAGAGTTCCCTCAGTACATCCTTTCTAAATCTGAACCTTCGCAGGCATTGCTCATCACTGAGCTCCAGGAAGGAGAACGGACATCTGTAGACCCTTTGACGGTAGGGCCTCCTTCCCCCAAGTCTGTGCTGGCCACCTGCCATGGCAGCTGGCTGATCGCCTTCTCTCTCTTCCTCCTCATGTTCTGGAACCTCTGCGGGTTGCTGCTGACAAGGCTCTTCACCCAGTATAGTGCAAGGGATCAGCGTACCTGACCCTGCTCCTGACACCATCTCCCTCCTGGCCACCCTCTCTACGTGGAGGTCTGCGCCCTTCTGCAGGCCCTTCTGGATGTTGGGTAGGCTATGGCTGCTACCTCCATTGCCCGTTTTCTCTCTATATGTTGCTGACGAAGCTGCCTTCTCCTACCTGCTGCCCTGCGTCTGACAAGGTGTACAAGGCGTTCCCATGCCAACACTCATCCCATTCCGTGTGAAGGCTGCACCCTGACAAGCAGGCCTCTGTGGAGCACAGAATGAGATATATAGGCCTCCACTAATCAGGGTCAGAGCTAAAAGTCCAAAAACTCTCCCAAAAGTGATAAACACGACTCAACAGTTTAAACAAATGCATAAAAGCAGAAGTTTGTACCAAAATTACACTGATCGGAGGAATCCTCCGTTCTCTTGCTCCAGCGGTGTCGAGTAGCACGGCAGAGTGTACCGACCCAAAAAGCTGGCAGGGGAACTGTACAAGAAAAATCTCACTTTTTATACTTGAATATGGGTAGCATGGCCACGTAGCACCGGTGCGCACCCTGATGACGTCACCACGGCCGCAAGCCCCTTACCATGGCGGAAGTACTCACCGCTGAAAACCCCCCTACCGTGCTTAATATGCGTCGTGGGGGCCAATCGACCGGAACTTGGCGGCCAATGGATTTTGCAGAATGGCCGCCGAAAACCCGTGGTAACGGTCCTTCCCTCTGTCTCATCCCTTTGAAGTTGGCCTTACCTAAATCTAGAATCTTAGTCGCTGTTTAGCATTTCTCCCTTTCAAACGCTATGTTGAACTCGATCATGTTATGATCGCTATTGGATAAATTTTTATGCAGTTAGGCTGTTAACTAAATCTGGGTCGAATATGGCTAGCCCCCTTGTTGCTTCTAAGACTTGTGTAGAAAACTATCCCGGACACATTCAAGAAATTCACCTACCTTTCTGACAGGTGCTAGTCTCCTTATCTTAATCTTACCGAAGTATACGAGAGCGTGGGCCTTACATTAAACATCCGTAAGACAAAGGTTCTCTACCAACTTGCCCCCGCCACACAGCACTACCCCCCGATTATCGAGATTCATGACAAGACCTTGGACAACATGGACCATTTTCCATACCTAGGGAGCCTACTGTCAACAAGGGCAGAGGTTGATGACGAAGTCCAACACCACCTTGTGTGCCAGTGCAACCTTCGGTTGCCTGAGGAAGAGAGTGTTTGAAGACCAGGATCTCAAACCCGGCACCAAGCTCATGGTCTACGGAGCAGTAGTGATACCTGCCCTCCTATATGCTCCAGAGACATGGACTATGTACAGCAGGGACCTCAAAGCACTGGAGAAGTACCACCAG
This sequence comes from Pristiophorus japonicus, assembly GCF_044704955.1. Lineage (NCBI taxonomy): Eukaryota > Metazoa > Chordata > Chondrichthyes > Pristiophoridae > Pristiophorus > Pristiophorus japonicus. The sequence continues at coordinate 77,020,371 of NC_091991.1, read as the reverse complement.
CGCTGCCTCCGCAAGATCCAGCAAATCAATTGGCAGGATAGGCACACCAACATCAGTGTCCTCGCTCAGGCCAACATCCCCAGCATCTAAGCATTAACCACGCTCGATCAGCTCCGATGGACGGGCCACATTGTCCGCATGCCCAATCCAATACTAGACTCCCAAAACAAGTGCTCTACTCATAGCTCCGACACGGCAAGCGAGTCCCAGGTGGGCAGAGGAAATGCTTCAAGGACACCCTCAAAGCCCAACCGACACCTGGGAATCCCTGGCCCAAGACCGCTCAAAATGGAGGAGTAGTCTCTTCGCTGGGAGCACATGGAAGCCAAGCACAAACAGCGGAAGGAGCGCACAAAACCCAAGCACCCCACCCACACGTCCCTTCAACCACCGTCTGCCCCACCTGTGCCAGAGACTGTAGATCCTGCATCGGTCTCATCAGTCACCTGAGAACTCATAGTGTGGAAGCAAGTCATCCTTGACTCCGAGGGACGGCCTAAGAAGAAGAACAAGATATGGAAGTTAAAATCCTCCATTAAAACCACTCTGCCTTTGCTACACGCTTGTCTAATCTCGGTATTTATACAATCTAACACTTCACAGCTGCTACCAGGGGGCCTATACACAACTCTCACTACAGTCTTAGGGCTCAATTTTCACCACTATTGGGCGGCGTTCTTTTGACGTCCGCTGATATTTTTGGAGCAATCGTGAATTTGCAACTTTCCCCAAAGTTTGTACGCTGGCAGCAACTGTCAGCGCGGATTTTTTGTACGGCAGATTTTTTGGCACAGGTCTGGGTGAAAACTGATTTCCGTGCCGTTTTTGGCCCTTTTTTGACCATCGATCTTCGCCAACACCGATTTTTTAAATGGCGATCAGAAAAACCCTACGTTAACTTAAGGAAATTGGCGCTGAGTATATTTCTGAGTTTTTGGAGCAAGGGAAGAAGACAATTTAAAACACAAAATCATGATGATTTTTGCAGAGGGAACTCGGAAAATAACTCGGAAAGTTAATTTTTCCCACAGAATATTAGAAATTGTGACTCCACCCCACCACAGAATCTCTGCTCACGGGGCTCCAGGCACGGGTCCGAGGAGTGTCGGCCGGCCAGCAGCAGGATCGCTCCCTCGGCCGGACACAAGCACAGGAGTTCGGTGCTTGGATTCCACCCACACCCCTGGGCTTCTTTCCAAGCTGAGCGCCGATCTCCTGCATTTCTGGCCGGCCAAGAGTGATCCTGCCGGCCGGTACTCCGACTTGTACCTCGAGCCTGGTGAGCATCGGAGATAGCACTACAGTTTTACAGCTTTGTGCACAGCAGCAAACATACACATTTCACCCAAAGTTATAATTAAAGTGACATCAATCACTGTGCATCACATCTCCATGGAGAGAGAGCTTAGTGTTGCGCATGCGCGCAGACCAGGGTGTGGTTCGTTCTACTAGGGCGTCACCCAGCAAAGGTGTGAGTGCTTCGGTAAGTACTGTCTCACAATAACAGTAATAACAACAATAACAATAATAATTATGTGTGCAATTCTGACTATGCCTCATGTCATAAGATTGTTTTGCATGCATGCCATACAGAGGCGACGGATAATACGATGCCAACATTGGAGAAACCAGATAGCTCGGGGATTGATGGGGAGGAGGCCATATCCTGATCGAATCTACAGGGATAGGTGCTTATACCTACACCTGAGTGAGGCAGACTGCATTCACAGGCTGCGATTTACAAAGGAGGCCATCACAGAGATTTGCCAGCTAGTCAGGTCAGCCATACAGCCAAGAAGTGGCAGGAGGACTGTCCTACCTGTGGAAGTGAAGGTCACTGCAGCACTTGCCTTCTATGCTTCTGGCTCATTTCAAGCAGCAACTGGGGACATATGCTGCATCTCGCAACTCGCCACTGTTATATCTTCAGTACAACTCACAAACACACACACAAGCCTTAAGATGACAGAACACTCCGGAACTCGAGTCAGGTGACCTGTTCCCTCTTTATTTGTACTCAGCACTGGCTGCAGTGCAATAGTAGTCCACAGGTGGAGCTATATATATTACACTTCTCCCTCCTTAATGAAGAAGTAATTATAACAAAATAATCATCATACATAACTTGCATGGTTATACATAACAAAAGATAAGGACTTATTTTACCATATTTACAAATCAAGCTTAACCACTTGTTTTCTGTTTCAAAGAGGATACCTTCACTCTCGAACAGAACATTCCAAACATGGTGTCGAATTTAAACTCATTCGAGGCTGGTCCTGAGGAAAGTTTTCCTCTAAGGGATGCCCTTGATTTATATTTGAACTCTCTTTCTTTTACTCTACCTCTATCAAAGTAACTATGGAGGATTGCTGTCAGGGGCTTATGGTCCGTAATGATGGTAAACTAACGACCATATACGTATTTGTGGAACTTCCTGATCCCAAAGTTAATGCCATAGCTTCCCTTTCAATTTGCGCATAATTACGCTCACTGGCACTGAGAGTGCGTAAAGCAAAATCAATTGGTCTCTTCTCCCCACTACGTAATACATGAGAGATTATTGCCCCAACTCCATATGGAGAGGCGTCACATGCTAGCTTGATCTCTTTAGATACGTCATAGTGAACTAACATGGTGCTCTCTACCAATTTGCTTTTACACTCCTTGAAAGCTGTATCACATTCTTCTGACCACTTCCAATGGACCTGTTTTTTCAATAGTTCATTCAGTGGATGTAATACTGTAGCCAAATTTGGTAGGAACTTCCCATAATAGTTCAAAAGACACAAAAATTATCAAAGTTCAGTGACATTCTTGGGAGTGGGTGCATTTCTGATTGCATCCAGCTTTCCCTTGGTTGGATGTAAACCATCTTTGTCTACTCTGTGCCCTAAGTACTCCACGGAGTTTTGAAATAACTCACACTTATGAGCAGACACTTGTACTCTGTGCTTCTCTAGCTGTTTGAGGACTTCATTCAATATGTTATTATGAATTTGCTTATTTGGTGCTTAAATTAGTATGTCATCTAAATAACATACTACCCCTTCAATATCTTGCAAAACCTGGTTCATCACCCCTTGGAATATGGCAGGGGCGGAAGACACTCCAAATGGTAGCCTATTAAATTGATATAGGCCGAGATGAGTATTTTTTGTCAAGCATGACTTGGACTCCTCATCTAGTTCAAGTTGTAAGTAGGCATTTGTAAGATCCAACTTTGTAAAGATCTCACCACCTGTCAGTGTTGTGAACAAATCTTCTACATTTGTCAATGTATTGGGGAGATTACCCTCTGGAACCTGGTTTACGGTTACTTTATAATCACCACACAATCTTACTTTACCATTGGACTTAGGTACAACAACAATGGGTGTAGCCCAATTACATCGATCTATCTTAGAAATAATGTTCTCAGTCGCTAGTCTTTTGAGTTCTTGCTCAACTTTCTCCTTGAGTGCATATGGTACGGAACGTGGCTTGCAGTAAACCGATCTAGCGTCCTTCTGTACCCTGACACTTGCCTTGAAGCCTTGGATCGGACTGCCTGTTTCACAGAACACCTTTGGATAATTCTTGATGACATCATCCTTTGATGCAAATCTCGTTTCAACACAAAAAATCTTACTCCAATCCAGCTACAGTGATCCCAACCAATTTCTTCCTCGAAAGGCAGGTTTGTCTCCTGCCACTACTAATAGAGGCAAGCTCTGAAATTGATCCTTGTATTTCACCAGTACGGTGATACGACCTACCACAAGAATGTTTTCTCCCAAATAGCCTCGCAGCTCTATCTTGGATTTCTCCAGAGGGAATTCACGCAATTTGTTGAGGTACAGCGACTCCGGTACTACACTCATGGATGCACCAGTGTCGATTTCCATGGGTATCTTGGTTCCTGCAACATCTATGTGGATGATGATACTTTTTGAATCGCTGTTAGTTACCCTTGTGCTCCTGATGATGTGTAAAACCTCCTTGCCCTGTTGTTTTTCTTCTATGCTATGTAGTCTCTGGGGATTTCTACTTAGAGCTTTGAAAACTGATTTACCCTTCAGTCGGCATGCCTTCACAAGATGCCCAATTTTCACATATGGACAACTTTGAGCAATGTGTTGTCCCAGGCACCGATAGCAGGACTTCAATGCTCTGTATGCCAAAAGGGATCAGTTCATCAATTTCCCTCTGACCATGCAGGCAATGCGAGACAGAGCTGTGGGGTTCTCCAGAATTGCTGGCCTCCCCAAGATACAGGGTGCGATCGACTGTACACACATCGCCTTGAGAGCACTTTTGGATGACTCCGAGGTTTATCGCAACAGGAAGGGTTCCATTCCCTAAATGTGCAGCTCGTCTGTGACGATACGCATCGGATCATGGCAATGGATGTCAAATATCCAGATAGCATCCAAGATGCTTTCAGATTAGTAAAAGGGGAGGTGCAACGAGACCTGGGTGTCATGGTACATCAGTCATTGAAGGTAGGCATGCAGGTACAGGAGGCAGTAAAGAAAGCAAATGGCATGCTGGCCTTCATAGCGAGGGGATTTGAGTATAGGAGCAGGGAAGTCTTATTGCAGTTGTACAGGGCATTGGTGAGACCACACCTTGAGTATTGTGTGCAGTTTTGGTCTCCTAATCTGAGGAAGGATGTGCTTGCTATTGAGGGAGTGCAGCAAAGGTTCACTAGACTGATTCCCAGGATGGCAGGACTGACATATGAGGAAAGACTGGATTGGCTAAGCTTATACTCACTGGAATTTAGAAGAATGAGAGGGGATCTCATCGAAACGTATACAATTCTGACGGGACTGGACAGGTTAGATGCAGGAAGAATGTTCCTGATGTTGGGGAAGTCCAGAACCAGAGAACACAGTCTAAGGATAAGGGGTAAGCCATATAGGACCAAGATGAGGAGAAACCTTTTCACCCAGAGAGTTGTGAACCTGTAGAATTCTCTGCCACTGAAAGTTGTTGAGTCCAGTTCATTGGACATATTCAAAAGGGAGATAGATGTGGCCCTTATGGCTAAAGGGATCAAGGGGTATGGAGAGAAGGCTGGGGTGGGGTACTGAGGTTGAGTGATCAGCCATGATCATATTGAATGGCAGTGCAGGCTCGAAGGGCCGAATGGCCTGCTCCTGCACCTATTTTCTATGTTTCTATGTTTCTATGTTTCAGGAGCTACCAGAAGGGCACAGCTGGTTGATCGGGGACAAAGGCTACTGGCTCACCACCTGGCTTATGACCGCCCCCCCTCCCCAATGCAATCCCCGCACTGAGCCAGAGCGTCGGTACAACATGTCAGACATAACGACACAGAGCATCATAGATTGGACAATTGGCACACTGAAGCAGCATTTCCGATGCCTGGACCACTCTGGAGGCTACCTGCAATACGCCCCTCACCACGTCAGTCAGTTCACTGTCGTGTGCTGCATGCTGCACAACTTGGCCATCATGAGGGGTCAGGCACTGGACATTGAAGATTCGCCTGAGGGGAGGAGGAGGGGGGAGGGGAGGAGGAGGAAGAGGACAAACGCATGCTACCACCTCAACCCGCAGGGCGACAGCGGGGGAGGCGGCCTCGTGCACCTATAGCCATAGCTAGAGACTTGCATCAGCAGCTAATCTGTGATTGCTTTGGTGCCTGAAGGTTAAATGGCCCGACGGTGTTGACTCTTTCTGTTATGTCCGGAATAAAGTAATGTAACTGAGTACTGTAGATGTAAGTGTGACCTTAGTCTCTTTATTCTGACTCCAGAGTGCCTGCACAGCATGGGAGGCCTGCTTATATACAGTGCTCCCAAGGGATGCTGGGATCCCTTGGGACTCCGACAGATATGCCCTCTGGTGGCGGTAGAATGCTGGTTACATAGGGTTGCATACATAACATCACTCCCTCCCAAAGTCAATAGCGCACTTATTTACAGGGTGAAACGATCTGGGGCTTTTCGCTCCCTAGTAGATCATCTCGGTTCAAATGCAGGTGCAGGTGAGTTGGTTGGTTCTTCGCTGGGCTGCTGCGCAGCTGGTCTTGCTGGGTTGCTGGGGATGATGAGTTCAGCTTCGTGGTCAACCGTGATGTTGTTTGCCACTTGTTTTTGTGTCAGAGGGTTGAAGTTGGTGGTGTCCTCTTCGGGTTGCTCGTGGCTGTCTGTGAATCGCAGTTTGGTTTGGTCCAAATGCTTTCTGCAAATTAGTCTGTTTACGAGTTTGAACTGAAACACCCTACTCCCTTCAATGACAGTGCCAGCAAGCCATTTGGAACCATGTCCATAGTTGAGTACAAATACAGGGTCATTGGCTTCAATATCACGTGACAAATTTGCGCGATCATGGTACATGCTTTGTTGATGCCGCCTGCCCTCGACGTGATCATGGAGATCAAGGTGGATGAGAGAGATCCTTGTTTTGAGCATCCTTTTCATGAGCAGCTCGGCTGGGGGAGCCCCAGTGAGTGAGTGGGGTCGGGTGCGGTAGCTGAGCAGGACTCAGGACAGGCGGGTCTGCAGGGAGCCTTCCGACACACGTTTCAAGCATTGCTTGATGGTTTGGACTGCCCGTTCTGCCTGGCCATTGGATGCGGGCTTGAACGGGGCAGATGTGACTGCTTGATCCCATTGCGGGTCATGAATTCCTTGAATTCAGCGCTGGTGAAGCACGGCCCATTGTCGCTGACAAGGACATCAGGCAGGCCGTGCGTGGCAAACATGGCTCGTAGGTTTTCGATGGTGGCAGTGGACATGCTTACAGACATTATTACATACTCAATCCACTTTGAATAAGCAACCACAATAACCAAGAACATTTTGCCTAGAAACGGGCCAGTGAAGTCAATGTGGATCCTAGACCACGGTTTGGAGGGCCATAACCACAAACTTAGCAGTGCCTCCCTGGGTGCATTGCTCAGTTGAGAACAGTGTTGCATTGGCACATACAAGATCCAAATCTGAGTCGATGCTGGGCCACCACACATTAGATCTGCCTATAGCTTTCATCATTACTATGCCTGGGTGGGTACTGTGTAGGTCGCATATGAACGTTTCTCTGCCTTTCTTGGGCAAAACCACACGATTACCCCACAAAAGTCAGTCCGCCTGTGTGGACATTTCATCTTTACGCCGCTGGAATGGCTTGATCTTTTCATGCATCTCTGCTGGGACGCTGGACCAGCTCCCATGGAGGACACAGTTTTTTTACAAGGGACAGTAAAGGATCCTGGCTGCTCCAGTTCTGATCTGGCTGGCTGTAACGGGTGATTTTTCATTTTCAAATGCATCCATCACCAAGAGCAAGTCTGCAGGCTGTGCTATTCCCACCCCGGTGGTGGGCAATGGTAGCCGACTGAGGGCGTCAGCGCAGTTCTCTGTGCCTGGCCTGTGGCGAATAACATAGTTATATGCAGGCAGCGTGAGCGCCCATCTTTGGATGCGAGTAGAGGCATTGGTATTGATATCTTTGCTCTCTGAGAATAGCGATATGAGCAGCTTATGGTCAGTTTCTAACTCGAACTTAAGCCCAAACAGATACTGATGCATTTTTTTTTTACCCCGTAAATGCATGCCAGAGCTTCTTTTTCAATCATGCTGTCAGCCCTTTCGGCCTTGGACAAGCTCATTGACGCATAAGCGACCGGTTGCAATGTCCCCGATTCGTTTGTTTGTTGTAACACACACCTGACCCCGTACGAAGACGCATCGCAAGCTAGCACTAAACGTTTACAAGACAAGCAGTTTGTTGGAACATAACAGATTTCTGGTTTTCTCAAAAGCTGTTTCTTGTGATTTTCCCCATACCCTGTCATCTCCCTTGCGTAGCAACACGTGTAGAGGTTCTAGCAAGGTGCTTAACCCGGGTAGGAAATTACCAAAATAATTGAGGAATCCCAAGAACGACCGCAGCTCCGTTACATTCTGTTGTCTCGCACGTTTTTGATGGCCTCCGTCTTGGTGTCGGTGGGTCTGATGCTGTCTGCCGCGATTCTTCTCCCTAAGAACTCGACCTCTGGTGCCAGGAAAACACACTTTGAGCGTTTCAACCTGAGTCCCAAACGATCTAGCCAACTTAGAACCTCTTCCAGGTTCTGCAAGTGTTCAATGGTGTCCCGACCTGTGACCAGTATATCATCCTGGAAAACCATGGTGCGCGGAACTGACTTTAGCAGACTCTCCATGTTCCTTTGAAAAATAGCCGCAGCTGATCAAATCCCAAACGGGCATCTATTGTAGATGAGCAGACCTTTGTGCGTGTTGATGCAGGTGAGGCCTTTTGAAGATTCCGCCAGCTCCGGCGTCATGTAGGCCGAGGTCAGGTCCAACTTGGTGAATGTCTTTCCTTCTGCCAGCGTCGCAAATAGGTCGTCTGCCTTGGGTAGCGGGTACTGGTCCTGCAGCGAAAAACAGTTAATCGTTACTTTATAGTCCCCGCATCATATATGGCACCGCCCGTGCCTTGTGGTGGATGGGTCATGTACCAGGAATCAAGTGGATCTGCACCTTCGCCCCGGAGAAACTTCTGATGCCTGGCTTGAACAACAACGGAAACTTGCTCAGAACCTGGGCACATGAAGCATCATCGACGGACAAAAGCGCTCGGATGTCGTCCCAGTTCCAGCGGATGATGTTACTTCATGTACAGTACTTGCCGAAACACCTTTATGCTGCGAAATTTGTTTGGTATTATCGCTGGTGGACATAAATGCCTGGGCTATCGTTATGGCTTTGCTCAGGTTCGGTGTTTCAACAGTTAATAGTTTGCAAAGGATAACCTCATGGCCAATGCCAAGCACAAAAAAGTCTCAGCATTTGCTCCAGGAATCCATCAAATTCGCAATGTCCTGCAAGGCGCCTTAGTTCGGCGATGTAGCTCACCACTTCCTGGCCTTCAGACCGTTGACATGTGTAAAATCGATACCTCGCCATCAGAATGCTCTCCTTCGGATTTAGGTGCTCCCGGACCAGCGTACACAGTTCTTCATATGATTTAGTTGTTGGTTTCACCAGAGCAAGAAGATTCTTCATGAGGCCATAGGTTGTTGCCCCGCAGACGGTGAGGAGGATCGCCTTTCGTTTGGCAGTGTTCACATTCCCTTCCAGCTCATTGGCCACAAAGTATTGGTTGAGTCACTTCACGAAGGCCTCCCAATTGTCCCCTTCTGAGAATTTCTCCAGGATACCAACAGTTTTCTGCATTTTCTCGTGATGGTTCGTTATCTCATCGTCAGTTGTTATGTCCGGAATAAAGTAATGTGATTGAGTACTGTAGACATGAGTAAGTGTGACCTTAATCTCTTTATTCTAACTCCCCAGTGTTGGTACAGCATGGGAGGCCTGCTTATATACAGTGCTCCCAAGGAATGCTGGGATCACTTGGGACTCCAACAGATACGACCTCTGGTGGCAGTATAATGCTGGTTACATAGGGTTGCATACATAACATCTTGCACCTGTTAGTGTGAAAAAATAATGTGCATAATATGTACATAATGTTGTGTTCATTTATGTTGCTTTAATTCAAAAAATAATGTATAGGATTCTGGTTAAATTAAAAAAAATAATTAGGTTTATTAAACATTTGTATAGTTTTACTTAACTTTATTAAAAAAGTTTGTATCAAACTTTAAACTTTTCAATGAAGAAAACAACAAGTAGCAGCAACAAACAAACAAACTCTAGCTGCAGCCAATTCTCCTCCCCCTTAATCCAAGACCTCAGCGCTGTGCATCCCTCTTGCCCCAGTTGTTACCTCTACCCCTACCCGTGCCCATTGTCTCAGACTTTTGCTTCCTCACAATGACCCCAAGGTTTTTTCTGCTTTCTGCGTGAAGGCGCGTTTGTTGTTGGTGGGGTTGGACAGGGACAGACCCAGCAGACAGCATTGTGGAAGACCCGGGTTCATCGTCAGACTCTTCTTCAGCCTGTGGATCAACCCCCGGCACACTACCTGACTTTGGTCTGAGGATTGGAAAGTGAGTGTCAGCAGTTGATGCTGCCAGTTGATGTTGGGCAATGACAGCCGGGTGTGTCCACTTATTGCAGCAGCTATCTCCGACATTCCCTCCCTCATCTCCGACATTCCCTCCCTAATCTTCGACATCCCCTCCCTCATTTGTCCCAACAGTGCATCAGCTGCCTCACATATTCCCTCCCTAATCTGTCCCGACACTGCTCCCATTCCTCCAGTGTTGCTACTTCTACTGACAATCCCGCTAATTCACCCCTCACCCCACCCATGGTGTCCAGGAGCGATCTCATTAGCTCAGTGCTCTCCCCACTCATTCCCATGAGCTGTCCCATATTCCCTGCATCCTGCATTTCAGGTTGAGCTCTCCTACCCACCCTCCTCGGCCGTCTCCCAGAAATGGCTTACTGCAACCACTGGGACCCGCAGCCTCAGACTCTACCCCATGAAATGTCACGTCAGTTGTATCGTTCAGCAAAGGGCTTGGCGCATTGGGGGAGGTTCACCAGCTCCAATTCCAATGTAATCATCTCAGTATTGGGGTCTTCCTGCTGCCCTTCATTCTCCAGCTCATCCTCGTCCTGATCTTGATGAAGAATATCTGGACTGACGGCTTCCTGATCTTCTGCTTCAGCTTCTGTCTCTTCCTGATGCGCAACATCTGCAAAACATAACAGAGCAGATGTGTGATTAGCAGCAGGGGAGGGAGCAGGGTGACATGAGTACGCGGGTCACACAGCGCAGGCTCTTTTCAAAGACCACGATGATAGCACATTGGATAAACCGAAGCGTAGCTGACTGAAAACATCTCAAACTGAAGCGTAGCTAGCTCATGCAGTACTTAACATTTAGCTAACCCAGACTGTGCAATTTGCAGGGCTTACCCTTGCTCGGTAACCTGGGCCCAGCATCCAGATTAGTGGTTGATCTCTTGCGAGATTTAATCATATGAGCAATCCTCTGTTCCACGGCTGTTAGTTGCAGCTTACTTGGCGCACCTCCTCCAGTTTTTGACCTTTCGCGGTTATTCTGTGACACCTTCCTCTGCAAAGATGAAAATAGAACTTTTTAAAGAGAGCGTCCTCCTGCTATGGTGGCCACACACACACACACACAAACACATACACACACATATTTGTCACATTTACAAATGTAATTGCAATGCATAAATACAAATATTACTTACAGTAACTGCTTGGCCAAGGTCCTGCCACTTTTTTTTGACCTGCATGCCGCTTCTCGGGGTCATGGCCACTGCATTAAACTCTTCTGCAACTTGGTCCCAAAGTTTTGCTCGTAGAGAGGGTTTCAATTTCTTTTGTCCCATTCTCCCTTTGTTCTCAAGCACATCCCATCTCCTCTCAATGATGTCTACCAGGGGCTCAATTTCTTCTGCTAGAAATCTCTTGGCCTTTCCGCCTTCCCCTTCTCCTTGTCCTTCCCCCTTCCCCTTCCCTTGGATCCATCTTTTGCAGCAACAATTTCAATGTCCAGATCCAGCTCTGATCCGAACGTGTTCTCACCAGCTGCAGATCCAGACCAGGAAGTTTACTGTGGATGTGTCGGCACACCCATCACATGGAAAAAGTGATTTTTTTTTTTCCCGGCGCATGCTCAGAAACCTTTTGGCGCACACTTGAAGCTCCACCCCCAAACTTAACTTTGGGTACCACAGCACCAAACTTAAATTTTACTTTGGCAAAAGTTGCAACTTTTTTTTCAGCCCAACGGGCACAAAAAAAATCAGCTGTTCATCCTCCTGGCCGCCAAAAATCGGCAAAGAAGAAAAGTGAGCCCAGAAACCCATTCCTATTTCTTAATTCTACCCTTAAAGTCTCCACTGTTTTATATCCTCTCATCATTTAAGTGATTTCATGCTTAATCACTACGGCTCCTTCTCCCCTTCTGTCTTTTCCCCTATCTCTCCTGTAGTGCTTATAACCTGTTTCGGGACAGGATCATTGTTTACCGATGCTCAGTTCATCTCTGAACAGCTGGCCCTGCGCTTTTCTCCCTCCTGTTACTGCCGGTGGAATTACAACCTCTGCTAGCCCGTAGTCTGTTTCCCTCGCTCCTTCTCCTCCTCTTCCTGCAGCACACAGCTGCCACGGTAACCATTCACCACCACATTCATCAACATCTGGCCCCTCCCACTGGCTCAAACTCGATCACCAATTGTTTTTTTTTATGCAGACCCCCTGGAAAGTCTCTATAGACCCCTGTTTGAGAACAACTTATCTTGACACTGGGATGTGTAGAGGAACAGAGGGACCTTGGAGTGCATGTCCAGAGACCCCTGAAGGTAGCAGGACAGGTAGATAAGATACAGGATACGTGCTTTTATTAGCTGAGGCATAGTGTATAAAAATAGGGAGGTTATGCTTCAACTGTATAAAACACTAGTTAGGCACCAGGTGGAATACTGCGTGCAGTTCTGGTAACCAATTACAGGAAGTATGTAATTACACTCAAGAAGGTACAGAGGAGATTTTCGAGGATGTTGCCTGGACGGGAGAATTTTAGCTATGAGGAAAGATTGGAGAGGCTGGGGTTGTTTTCTTTGGAACAGAGGAGCCTGAGGGGAGACCTTGAGGTGTATAAAATTATGAGGGACTTAGATGGAGTGGATAGGAAGGACCTATTTCCATTAGAAGAGGGGTTAATAACCAGGGGGCATCGATTTAAAGTAATAGGTAGGAGGTTTAGAGGGGATTTGAAGAGAAATGTTTTCATCCAGAGGATGGTAGGGTCTGGAACACACTGTCTGAAAGGGTGGTAGAGGCAGAAACCCTCACCACATTTAAAGTGACATAATCTACAAGGCTACGGATCAAGAGCTGGAAAGTGGGATTAGGCTGGATAGCTCTTTGTCGGCCGGCAGGGACACAATGGGCAGAATGGCCTCCTTCTGTGCTGTAAATTTCTATGATTCTACCTTGGGAATTCTCTGGACCCCTTGATTAAATTACAACTTTGCAATTCACTCTGTGATTTAACTGATACTTTGAAAGTCTGTTGAGATCTGAAGGAAGTTGACAAACATGTGTTGAAATGATCTGCAAAAGAGGTGACAGGGTTAGGTAATGAGGGGAGGAAGGCATTGATTTGGAGGAAGAACAAACTGTGTATGTGCAGGTGACAGAGCAGTGACAATGCGTTGAGTTCCCACAGTTGCCCTATCCTGACTGTGGAATCTAAACTGGTCATTATTGCTCTGGAGCATGTTCAGCACATGCTTTGTTTCCTCAGAGGGAAAAGGATGTATGAGGTCTTGAATTCAAAGTAGTTCTGTGATAATTGACAACATTAAAAGGCAAAATGATGAGAGATTTACTAGATAAAACAGTAGTTTTATTCTCGAATATTGCAGTTTTAAAGTCATAATTTGACTTGAATCAGTACATCATACGATTAACAATGAAACATAACAGTAGATATGCAGTTATAGCACCAAACCTACTCAATAGCTATTTTTTCATAAAAAGGTTTTGATTTGACAAATGCATGCTGTATATTTCTTTGGAGACTGCAGTAACACAAGCTCAGGGCTTTGCCATTCCTCTCTAATGGTTAGTCTGTTCAGTGATAAGGAATTAATGGAAAGAAATGCTAAAGTCAATGGTCATGCTACAAAGTCTTCAAGTACCTGTCGTAAACACACATTTATGAAATTGTCATTAAGTTGTATATTGTTTATGTAAAAAGTAGCAATTAACAAATAGTACGCAGCATAGTACAGTTTTTACAACTATTTTCATGGCACGTGGTGCAAATTGTACCTTTTTTTCGTGATACAGACCTTATTGTTAGGCTTTTGTATCAAGCATGTGCTGAGCCTGATTAGTAACTTGTTTTGTATCTCCAAACATGCATCTTTTTTAAGGGAAGTCCGTGACTTTCTTTACAATTTGTGTATATAGTCAATTGACTGCTTTTAGACTTTGGTTGGATTTGGTTTACATTCATAAGTGTCTCTGAGCAGAACCGTGATTGGAACGAAAGGTCAGTAAAGGATTCTGGAAAGCTGGCAATGTAATTAGCAATATTAGGCAAGAGAATTTTGAAGAATTATTCGAAAAACAACAATGATATTTTCAAATGCTCTTTTCAGGCCTGAATTCATGATCAACTAGAAATACAGTGATTTAAAAATAGATTGTTACAATATAAATTTTAAAAGTACTGAAAACATAATTCAAATCAAATAATTGTAGAAATTCAAGCAGGCACTGAACTTTTATTTTTCTTTCACAGATATCAATATGGTCCATAGAAGGTTAAGGGTGTTCAACATCTCATTCACAAAGTGATATTTGAATGATGTGGAGAACAGGCTCTATGTTACCACTCTATGTTACCATTGCTGGATCTCCTGTATAGTTTAAGCTTTAATTCCAATGGCAATGATGGATTAAAATAAGGATTCATGGTGTATAGACTTCAATGTACAAATATATTTACAATTATGTTTCAAAAGGCAGGGTGCGACTTTTAGTTAAATTACTATAACAGAATCTTAAGCAGTTCAGCTCGGACCTTTTCCAGTTATATATATATATAAAAAAATGTCCTGTTAGATTTTCAAATACAAAATAAATTTATCAGCCTAGAATTTGCTGTTGGGCTTAATAACGACCAAATACTTAATGAGTTTGTATGGCATTCCTCTGCTATTTTAATGGCGAGCATTAACCCATTTAAAATAAATAGGATAACAGCTCTATTAAAATAACTGACCGAGAATTGCCATGCAAACATAATGTTCATCTGCTAATTTCTGAGCTATGTTCAGACTGTCGTACAGCCGCTGTGTATGTTTTGCACTACTCAATCTTGAGCACCATAAGAAAGCTGTGTCCAGACTAATTCTGGATAACAGCCTTGGTTTATTATCTTGGCAGGATGATAATACCCTGCTATCCTGCCATGAGCACCTAACGTGGAGACAGCATTGTAATAAACAGGAAACATTTATAAAAGTTTCACTTTTTTTAACAAGAGGTTTAACACAGCTTGTTGTTATGATTATCGAACACTGTTCCAGTGCCGATTTGTCTGTATAGAGTATTACCTTGTTTAATTACAGTCTTCATATCATATAAAAGGTCAGAGATCATCATTAGCCATCAGTTCATCATAACATACCTTACATATGAGGTTAGAACAGCAAAGCACATCCTTAAAATGACAGAATGCCTTCCGTTGGTCCAAAGAAATGGAAACTTTATAGCACTTGGATCAAAACCTACACCATATCTCTACCGAACAGACTTCAGGCTAAAATTCAATGTATTTCCCAACTGGCTCAGTGTGGCCCCAAACCCCACATGGATCAGGGAGCTCTTCGATTTCACTGCTGATTGCAGCTGAGGCAGTTATAGGGGTGTTACAATTGAGCTGGTTCTGGCTCCTGATTACTATTAAGTGGCCTTTGCCAAGATGTGCATGTGTGTGTGTATATGTTGGGTGAGGACAGGGTTAGACTTGGCTCTCATACCCTGCATGGTTAAATAATCCTATCTTGGCTGACACATGAAGTATGGCCCTTGGGGCATCCATTGCCCAGCACGAGGGCCGAACCATATAAAAACCCAGGGTTTGGGACTCTGTTCTGACAAAAGGAACAATAAGGCAAGTGTAGTCTTAGACAAGTCATCATTGATGTGGTATGAAGGTAAAGGTATAAATCTGGCCATTGGCAAACTTCAACTCCAGAAACTGCTCTGTACTTCTGATGTCACAAAGGTGGCTGTCAGTGCATTGAAAGTACTTTGTCACTCCAATCCCACAGTATACTGGAATAATATCAATGTTACATTGGCGTAAAGCCATCAGTCAGAAGGACGAGAGTTCCAGCTTGACAATGCTGCTTTTGCCTCAAACTTCATTATTGAATAGGAAATTAAGTAAAGTCCATACAAAAGCTGCTATAGAATCTCAATGCTAACAGGAAAGACATGTTATATTGATCGGTCTTTGATGTTTTCAGTCTTGCTCTTACTAGACTGTGTCAGAAGGAATGCTGTCTTTTTAAGTGTTTTACACTAGATTCATACAGCTGATGTACAAATACTTGGTACCAATGTGAATACAACTGCAGTTATCAGTACTCAGCAGCGACAATAAGCACCTTGTTATTCTGAACAGTTCAACCTACATGAGTTCTCGTTAAAGGGCATCGTGGCCCTTGAAAATTAGATTGCAAAGCTTTTTTTAAAAAAATGTAAACATGTGACACAGTGTGTTATTTATATTGAAAAATGTCACTGCATTGCATATTTGTAATTGTGACAGTTCAGTGTGATGTCATACCTTGCCCATCACAACTCTTCTATTCAACGGTTGTCCACAAAACGGTGACAATGCCATGCCCCTCCCTTTAAACCTTGCATACAAACATCCAATAACTTAAAGAACAAGCAATGCTGGTTGACAGGGCAGTAGTCGATATCTAACACAATTTTAGTAGTTAAATGCATATGTACAAAAATATCAAGTAATAAATAGGACAGTGCATAAATATTTTACAACATAATAAAATATATCTCTTTTATATACATCTTTTGCTAAGAGAGGTAGCTTTTCCATTCAGGCCAGTGTTCACTACAGACTCTGATTGCTTTGGCATTCTCCCTGCAACTATCCTATTTAACTGAAGGAGTTAAATACTATTTTGGCATTAAGAATTTCTAAATGCTTTGGTGTTACACAAACTGTGGACCAGCAGGCAACATCAGCTATTTTGTTTGTAACAGAAGATGGTGAGCAATGCTCTGACTGGCCTTGTAGCTTTTAATATAATCATGTGTTTAACTTCTAAAGATACAATTTCAAATTATGCCAAGGGTTCAGTATTTCTAAACAAAGTTGAAAATGTGTTCAGTATTCATTTTCCTACATTTAAATGCCAAAAAAGTTAGTCTCTGGTTTCCGAGACCCGAGTTGTGATAACGTACAAGGAATGGGGATGGAGTTCTTCTCAGAAAAATAGTTATTAATAATCATAAACAAAATGAGTTCTGACAGCTGACATCTACTGCACCATCAGGAGCCAATAGTGCAAAAACTGCTTTACATTTGGCGATCTGGGCTGCAGAAGAGGGGATTGAAGTTCAAACAACAGACGTGTCAGTGGATTTATATCACTATTTTTCATGTGAGATTGCCAAGAGAAACTAGTACTCTGTCTGGTTCCATTACTCCCTCCCTCCAACTAAAGCACTCAGAACTGTCACTGGGTAAGGAGATAAATGTGAATCTAATTTTACCCACGATGGGAAAAAAAACAATCCCTTGACAAATACATATATGTTGATGGGGTTAGATGAAGCGGGATGGGAGGAGGCTCGTGTGGAACATAAACACCGACAGAGACCTGTTGAGCTGAATGATGTGTTTCTGTGCTCTAAATACTTTGTAATGCTTTGTAATAGGTGTTCACTGCCTTCTTCTATCCACAGTGGGTTTTGCCCTCAGGATTGGTGCAATCTTGGTAAATGTCAGATGAACATAACGGACCTTGGCTACCTTACATAAAGTATTGACACGTAGCCACAAGAAACGGAATATCGTCCAAGTTACACTGTGTGCTTGGCGATAGTGCAGCATGATCCCTCACACTGCATCGATGTTTGTGAGCTCAGTTGGAGAATTGCCAAATTCTGGAACAGTAAAATGGAAGCTGGTACAGAGCCAACTTATCTGCACTTGGTGTTCAGGTAGTCCGCTGCACCACCTTCAAATTTACAGTGTTTAAAAAAAAAATTTAATTAGCAGTTAGAGGCTAGTGAGCAGTGGTGCAGGTGGTTTACACACAACTGTGCCCATTTCCCCAAACCATGTACTGTGCTCAGAAAAGCCAACGCTGCTTCACCTGTCTTGTGCAGTATAACTGGGACATTGGATGTTACAGCCATTTTTAGAGTTAAACAGAGAGCTGGATAATAGACAGAAAATGCTGGAAATATTCAGCAGGTCAGGCAGCATCTGTGGAGAGAGAAACAGAGATAACGTTTCAGGTCAATGACCCTTCGTGATACAGAGTTAACATTTCAGGTCGATGACCCTTCGTGACGAAGGGTCATCGACCTGAAACGTTAACTCTGTTTCTCTCGCCACAGGTGCTTCCTGACCTGCTGAGTATTTCCAGCATTTTCTGTTTTGATTTCAGATTTCCAGCATCAGCAGTATTTTGCTTTTGTAGATGGATAATAGACCTGTTTATTAAGGCAGAAGTGGCCATGACTGAGCTGATGACTAGCATTGACATAAGCACCAGCAATATCGCCGTGTCATGCAGCATGTTACCATTTGTTAGACCATAATGCACTATTTTTTTCATTTCAGTGGGAAGTAAATCTACTTAGTTATTTTTGAAGGGGTTTTATTTCAATAAATAATGTTTGTTAGAGTTCTGGAAATTCAGTAGAATTGTCTATTATAGCACTGCTGTTTTAATTTCTCTTCTTCAAAAAGATATTTTCCAAATGGTGATATGACGTTGCTGGTACGATGTTCTGGATGTTCTGTTTATGCAATGGTTTTAGAATAAACAAGAAGGGAATAATGTGTAGAGACAGTGACAGGGATTGGAAAAGTGAATCTGTTCAGCCATTGCAAAATGTTAAGCACGGGCTGAGTTTTAACTCTCGATTTAGTATAAATTAAGAGTATAAATTAAGCTATGTATTAGCACCCCTCTCTTCCTACCCTGCAGCATATACTATATATATATATACATGCACTGGGCTATTCCTTGATGTTTAAACTGTCTGTCCTGTACTTCAACATAAAAGGGAAACCAGCCAGCTAATGATGTATGTTCCAAATAATGAAGTTATAGAACAATTGTTGCACTCTGGTATTAGCTGCTAATGATGAGAGCTTGAACATCAATTTCTAGAGATTGCTGAAATTTGGACCGGTCATTATCTCCATCGTGATAAACTATCTCCAGTCAGGTCCCATTCCACAAGGTCGTTCCTTCATTCCATGAACTGCTGCAAACTTCATGCCATACCCGAGTTGCTACTGTACTTGCATCAGAAGACCAGTGCTTGTTTGGGGAACACATTTGCCACAGTAGCCTCCACATCTTCCATATACCTTTGTGCCATCCTTACAAATAAAGAAAAAAATTGCATTTATATTGTGCCTTTCCAACCTCAGGATGTCACAAAGTGCTTTACAACCAATAAGGTACTTTTGAAGTGGAGTCATTGTTGTAATGTAGGAAACGTGGCACCCAAATGGTTTCCAAATGGTGATATGACGTTGCTGGTACGATGTTCTGGATGTTCTGTTTATGCAATGGTTTTAAAATAAACAAGAAGGGAATAATGTGTTGAGACAGTGACAGGGATTGGAAAAGTGAATCTGTTCAGCCATTGCAAAATGTTAAGCATGGGCTGAGTTTTAACTCTCGATTTAGTATAAATTAAGATTATAAATTAAGCTATGTCAGAGCAGGAATTGCAGGATAGCTCAGATGAATACGTGGCTTGAGCAGTGGTGCAGCAGGGAGGGATTCAAATTCCTGGGGCATTGGAACCGGTTCTGGGGGAGGTGGGACCATTACAAACCGGATGGTCTGCACCTAGACAGGACCGGAACCAATGTCCTAGGGGGAGTGTTTGCTAGTGCTGTTGGGGAGGAGTTAAACTTATATGGCAGGGGGATGGGAACCAATGCAGGGAGACAGAGGGAAACAAAAAGGAGACAAAAGCAAAAGACAGAAAGGAGATGAGTAAAAGTGGAGGGCAGAGAAACCCAAGGCAAAAAACAAAAAGGGCCACTGAATATATAGGGGCTGCAGGAGGGGTCAAAACTAAAAATCATGGTTTAAAAACAAGTATTAAAACACTCTACCTAAATGCACGCAGCATTCGAAATAAAGTAAATGAGTTGACGGCACAAATCATTACAAATGGGTATGATTTGGTGGCCATTACAGAAACGTGATTGCAGGGTGGCCAAGACTGGGAATTAAACATACAGGGGTATCTGACGATTCGGAAATATAGACAAGAAAGAAAAGGAGGTGGGGTAGCTCTGTTAATAAAGGATGATATCTGGGCACTTGTGAGAGACTATATTGGCTCAAATGAACAAAATGTTGAATCATTGTGGGTGGAGATTAGAAATAGTTAAGGGAAAAAGTCACTGGTGGGCGTAGTTTATAGGCCCCCAAATAATAACTTCACGGTGGGGCGCGCAATAATCAAGGGAATAATGGAGGCATGTGAAAAAGGAACGGCAGTAATCATGGGGGATTTTAACCTACATATCGATTGGTCAAATCAAATCGCACGGGGTAGCCTGGAGGAGGAATTCATAGAATGCATACAGGATTGTTTCTTAGAACAGTATGTTACAGAACCTACAAGGAGCATTCTATTTTAGATCTGGTCCTGTGTAATGAGACAGGAATAATAAACGATCTCCTAGTCAAAGATCCTCTCAGAATGAGTGATCACAGTATGGTTGAATTTGTAATACAGATTGAGGGTGAGGAAGTAATGTCTCAGACGAGCATACTATGCTTAAACAAAGGGGACTACAGTGGAATGAGAGCAGAGTTGGCTAAAGTAGACTGGAAACACAGACTAAACGGTGGCACAATTGAGGAACAGTGGAGGACTTTTAAGGAGCTCTTTCAATGTGCTCAACAAAAATATATTCCAGTGAAAAAGGGCGGTAAGAGAAGGGATAACCAGCCGTGGATAACCAAGGAAATAAAGGAGAGTATCAAATTAAAAACCAATGCGTATAAGGTGGCCAAGGTTAGTGGGAAACTAGAAGATTGGGAAAATTTTAAACGACAGCAAAGAGTGACTAAGAAAGCAATAAAGAAAGGAATGATAGATTACGAGGGTAAACTAGCGCAAAACATAAAAACAGATAGTAAAAGCTTTTACAGATATATAAAATGGAAAAGAGTGACTAAAGTAAATGTTGGTCCCTTCGAAGATGAGAAGGGGGATTTAATAATGGAAAATGTGGAAATGGCTGAGACCTTAAACAATTATTTTGCTTCAGTCTTCACAGTGGAAGACACAAAAAACATGCCAAAAATTGCTGGTCACAGGAATGTGGGAAGGGAGGACCTTGAGAAAATCACTATCACTAGGGGGGTAGTGCTGGACAGGCTAATGGGACTCAAGGTAGACAAGTCCCCTGGTCCTGATGAAATGCATCCCAGGGTATTAAAAGAGATGGCGGAAGTTATAGCAGATGCATTAGTTATAATCTACCAAAATTCTCTGGACTCTGGGGAGGTACCAGCGGATTGGAAAGCAGCTAATGTAACTCCTCTGTTTAAAAAAGGGGGCAGACAAAAGGCAGGTAACTATAGGCCGGTTAGTTTAACATCTGTAGAAGGGAAAATGCTTGAAACTATCATTAAGGAAGAAATAGCGGGACATCTAGATAGGAATAGTGCAATCAAGCAGATGCAACATGGATTCATGAAGGGGAAATCATGTTTAACTAATTTACTGGAATTCTTTGAGAATATAACGAGTATGGTGGATAGAGGTGTACCGATGGATGTGGTGTATTTAGATTTCCAAAAGGCATTCGATAAGGTGCCACACAAAAGGTTACTGCAGAAGATAAAGGTTCGTGGAGTCAGAGGAAATGTATTGGCATGGATAGAGAATTGGCTGGCTAACAGAAAGCAGAGAGTCAGGATAAATGGGTCCTTTTTGGGTTGGAAATCGGTGGTTAGTGGTGTGCCACAGGGATCGGTGCTGGGACCACAACTGTTTACAATATACATAGATGACCTGGAAGAGGGGACAGAGTGTAGTGTAACAAAATTTACAGATGACACAAAGATTAATGGGAAAGCGGGTTGTGTAGAGGACACACAGAGATTTAGATAGGTTAAGCGAATGGGCTAAGTTTGGCAGATGGAATACAATGTCGGAAAATGTGAGGTCATCCACCTTGGAAAAAAAAACAGTAAAAGGGAATATTATTTGAATGGGGAGAAATTACAACATGCTGCGGTGCAGAGGGACCTGGGGGTCCTTGTGCATGAATCCCAAAAAGTTAGTTTGCAGGTGCAGCAGGTAATCAGGAAGGCGAATGGAATGTTGGCCTTCATTGCGAGAGGGATGGAGTACAAAAGCAGGGAGGTCCTGCTGCAACTGTACAGGGTATTGGTGAGGCCGCACCTGGAGTACTGCGTGCAGTTTTGGTCACCTTACTTAAGGAAGGATATACTAGCTTTGGAAGGGGTACAGAGACGATTCACTAGGCTGATTCCGGAGATGAGGGGGTTACCTTATGATGATAGATTGAGTAGACTGGGTCTTTACTCGTTGGAGTTCAGAAGGATGAGGGGTGATCTTATAGAAACATTTAAAATAATGAAAGGGATAGACAAGATAGAGGCAGAGAGGTTGTTTCCACTGGTCGGGGTGACTAGAACTAGGGGGCACAGCCTCAAAATACGGGGGAGCCAATTTAAAACCGAGTTGAGAAGGAATTTCTTCTCCCAGAGGGTTGTGAATCTGTGGAATTCTCTGCCCAAGGAAGCAGTTGAGGCTAGCTCATTGAATGTATTCAAGTCACAGATAGATAGATTTTTAACCAATAAGGGAATTAAGGGTTACGGGGAGCGGGTGGGTAAGTGGAGCTGAGTCCACGGCCAGATCAGCCATGATCTTGTTGAATGGCGGAGCAGGCTCGAGGGGCTAGATGACCTACTCCTGTTCCTAATTCTTATGTTCTTATGTTCTTATGTTCAATTTGTGCACAGTAAGCTCCCAAAAACAGCAATCATATAAATGACCAGGTAATCTGTTTTGGAGGTTGGTTGAATGATAAATATTGGCCTGGACACCGGAGCGAACTCCCTTGCTCTTCATTGAATAGTGCACCTCCGACAGTGCAGCACTCCCCCAGTATGCACCAGGGTGGCAGCATGATCATGTACTCAAGTCTCTAGAGTGGAACTTGCACCCAAAACCAGAATAGTTAAATGCCATCTCTGCAGTGATGAGGTCTCGCACCAAGCATGCAAAACAATGGTCCAGTATTTGTAGCCAGCAAAGGTGCTGCAGGACTTTTTGCTGACTTCAAGGTTTCTGTACAAACTAATTGCTCCCAGACATGGGTATACTTAGTATGCCTTCCTCTTGGAATAGAGCAGGACTGAGAGAATGAGCAGAGGCCATGCAGAGTAGGACAAGCTGCTGGAAGAGAGAGCCGGTGAAGGAGAGAAAGGCTCTCAGCAGGAGGCCATATCCACCTAGAGTGTTCAGGGAGCAATTCTATTACTTGAACCTCAGCGAGAATAAATATGTGAGAAGTCTGCACTTCACTAAGAGGTCCTCACTGAAATCTGCCAACTGCTGCAGCCTCTACTCCAACCTCAGACCAGAGCAAGGACCGCATTGCCAATGGCTCTGAAGGTGACCGTGGCCATGAACATTTATGCATCTGGCTCCTTCCAGTCTGGTGCCAGAGATACTAGCAACATCTCACAGTTTTCCGTCCACTGTTGCATTAAGGAGGTCACTGAGGCTCTCTATTCAAAGAGAGCCAACTTCATTTTATTACAAAAGAACATAAGAAATAGGAACAGGAGTAGGCAGGGAAAATGGAGTACGAGAAGAAACTTGCAGGGAACATTAAGACGGATTGCAAAAGTTTCTATAGATATGTAAAGAGAAAAAGGTTAGTAAAGACAAACGTAGGTCCCCTGCAGTCAGAATCAGGGGAAGTCATAACGCGGAACAAAAAAATGGCGGACCAATTGAACAAGTACTTTGGTTCGGTATTCACTGAGGAGGACACAAACAACCTTCCGGATATAAAAGGGGTCGGAGGGTCTAGTAAGGAGGAGGAACTGAGGGAAATCCTTATTAGTCGGGAAATTGTGTTGGGGAAATTGATGGGATTGAAGGCCGATACATCCCCAGGGCCTGATGGACTGCATCCCAGAGTACTTAAGGAGGTGGCCTTGGAAATAGTGGATGCATTGACAGTCATTTTCCAACATTCCATTGACTCTGGATCAGTTCCTATGGAGTGGAGGGTAGCCAATGTAACCCCACTTTTTAAAAAAGGAGGGAGAGAGAAAACAGGGAATTACAGACCGGTCAGCCTGACATCGGTAGTGGGTAAAATGATGGAATCAATTATTAAGGATGTCACAGCAGTGCATTTGGAAAGAGGTAATATGATAGGTCCAAGTCAGCATGGATTAGTGAAAGGGAAATCATGCTTGACAAATCTTCTGGAATTTTTTGAGGATGTTTCCAGTAGAGTGGACAAGGGAGAACCAGTTGATGTGGTATATTTGGACTTTCAGAAGGCTTTCGACAAGGTCCCACACAAGAGATTAATGTGCAAAGTTAAAGCACATGGGATTGGGGGTAGTGTGCTGACATGGATTGAGAACTGGTTGTCAGACAGGAAGCAAAGAGTAGGAGTAAATGGGGACTTTTCAGAATGGCAGGCAGTGACTAGTGGGGTACCGCAAGATTCTGTGCTAGGGCCCCAGCTGTTTACACTGTACATTAATGATTTAGACGAGGGGATTAAATGTAGTATCTCCAAATTTGCGGATGACACTAAGTTGGGTGGCAGTGTGAGCTGCAAGGAGGATTCTATGAGGCTGCAGAGCGACTTGGATAGGTTAGGTGAGTGGGCAAATGCATGGCAGATGAAGTATAATGTGGATAAATGTGAGGTTATCCACTTTGGTGGTAAAAACAGAGAGACAGACTATTATCTGAATGGTGACAGATTAGGAAAAGGGGAGGTGCAAAGAGACCTGGGTGTCATGGTACATCAGTCATTGAAGGTTGGCATGCAGGTACAGCAGGCGGTTAAGAAAGCAAATGGCATGTTGGCCTTCATAGCGAGGGGATTTGAGTACAAGGGCAGGGAGGTGCTGCTACAATTGTACAGGGCCTTGGTGAGGCCACACCTGGAATATTGTGTACAGTTTTGGTCTCCTAACCTGAGGAAGGACATTCTTGCTATTGAGGGAGTGCAGCGAAGGTTCACCAGACTGATTCCCGGGATGGCGGGACTGACCTATCAAGAAAGATTGGATCAACTGGGCTTGTATTCACTGGAGTTCAGAAGAATGAGAGGGGACCTCATAGAAACGTTTAAAATTCTGACGGGGTTAGACAGGTTAGATGCAGGAAGAATGTTCCCAATGTTGGGGAAGTCCAGAACCAGGGGACACAGTCTAAGGATAAGGGGGAAGCCATTTAGGACCGAGATGAGGAGAAACTTCTTCACCCAGAGAGTGGTGAACCTGTGGAATTCTCTATCACTGAAAGTTGTTGAGGCCAATTCACTAAATATATTCAAAAAGGAGTTAGATGAAGTCCTTACTACTAGGGGAATCAAGGGGTATGGTGAGAAAGCAGGAATGGGGTACTGAAGTTGCATGTTCAGCCATGAACTCATTGAATGGCGGTGCAGGCTAGAAGGGCCGAATGGCCTACTCCTGCACCTATTTTCTATGTTTCTATATTTCTAGGCCATGCGGCCCATCGAGCCTGCTCCGCCATTCAATAAGATCATGGCTGATCTGATCATGGACTCAGCTCCACTTCCCTGCCCGCTCCCCATAACCCCTTATCCCCTTATCGTTTAAGAAACTGTTAATTTCTGTCTTAAATTTATTCAATGTCCCAGCTTCCATAGCTCTCTGGGGCAGCGAACTCCACAGATTTAAAACCCTCTGAGAGAAGAAATTTCTCCTCATCTCAGTTTTAAATGGGTGGCCCCTTATTCTATTATGCCCTCTAGCTCTAGTCTCCCCCATCAGTGGAAACATCTTCTCTGCATCCACCTTGTCAAGCCCCCTCATAATCTTGTATGTTTCGATAAGATCACCTCTCATTCTTCTGAATTCCAATGAGTACAGGCCCAACCTACTCAACCTTTCCTCATAAGTCAACCCCCTCATCCCCAGAATCAACCTAGTGAACCTTCTCTGAACTGCCTCCAAAGCAAGTATATCCTTTTGTAAATATGGAAACCAAAACTGCAAGCAGTATTCCAGGTGTGGCCTCCCCAATACCTTGTATAGCTGTAGCAAGACTTCCCTGCTTTTATACTCCATCCCCTTTGCAATAAAGGCTAAGATACCATTGGCCTTCCTGATCACTTGCTGTACCTGCATACTATCCTTTTGTGTTTCATGTACAAGTACCCCCAGGTCCCGCTGTACTGCGGCACTTTGCAATCTTTCTCCATTTAAATAATAACTTGCTCTTTAATTTTTTTCTGCCAAAGTGCATGACCTCACGCTTTCCAACATTATACTCCATCTGCCAAATTCTTGCTCACTCACTTAGCCTGTCGATGTCCTTTTGCAGATTTTTTGTGTCCTCCTCACACATTGCTTTTCCTCCCATCTTTGTATCGTCAGCAAATGTTGTACTGCTTGTATTACATCAAATGGGTGTGGGTTAATTGCGCATCGCGATCCCCGTGCCCATTTTCGGGGGCTATCTAATTTAGACCCCAATATCTTTTATGTGCGTACGTACTACAGAAGAGCTAGCACTTCAATGGCTGAGAGTTCAGCCATTAAGTATCTGAACCCGACCGATGATGAAGGCTCTCAGTTCAATCCCCGATGTATAATTAATCTCGGCCAGCGTCTACAACTAGTTTCAGCACTCTCGGAGTAATGAGGTGAAAATCAGGCAGGGTTTCCTGCTCCTGATCGCTATCTGACTCTTTATCAACATTACAATATAAAATAGCATTACTGAACGAAAATAATATTTTGACTAGTTTCAACAAAATACAGTAAACGGGGCCTATTTCTGGCCCCAAACTCATACCTGTGTCCTTTGTACATTGACCGTTGCATAGTTTCCCTGTGCAATCCATTTTGATGCTTCTGATATCTTCAGCCCAGTCCCACTTAAGTTAATGCTAAATTGTCCCTGAAAAGCAATTTGTTAAACATCAATAGCTGTTGAGGTGCAATGAACCTTTAAATAAAGCAGTTGCTCGATGAACTTAATAAAGCCATTAAAACAACTTTGATTAAAAATCGCCCAACACTTTTAGAGTTAGTCTTCCTCAGAGGCATTTTAGTCAGAATATAGTGTCCCAAATAAAGATAATTCTTTAGAACTATGAATCTAGTGTAGTTTTTTTTGTTGGAAACTTGTCTCCTGTATGATTCTCTGCAGTACCTTTTGTGGAGAATTGATCAGAGGAAATCATTAGCAGCAAACTCCGGATCCATGCCTGCAGTATGTATTTTGGAATGTTGGGACTAGAATGGTCTCCTGAAAGAATCTCATCATAAGGCAGAGAGGAATTCTCAGGAGTAAGTTTATTCACCCTCTATACTCAGTGTAGAAATAAGTTTCACTTTTACTGGTCTTTCATTATTGAATTCTCAAATTCTAATCGATTTACCATTTGAAAGTTCACAACCTTGCTGAATCTCCTCTCACCGAACACACTTATTCAAAATTTTACAATTCACAGCAGGAAGTCATTCAGCCCTTTGCACCTGTGCTCCCCAAAAGGACTATCCACTATGACCCATTCCCCATTTCAGTTCTTCTTTTGCAAATGTTTATCAACTCCCTTTTAAGGGCTATTATTGATTCTGGTGGAGGGAGCAGGAGAAAAGACAGAGGGAAAATAAATAAATATCAAAAACGGATTTTATGGATATAAATCTGTATAGTCCTCGAAATTCTACCAGGCACCTTTAGTATATTTGTCTGCCCCTGTTCTCCACATGCAAACACTCATTCATTCAGTGACACTGGATTGCAACTGGATATAACAAACATCACTTGCCATATCAAACTGGCTCTTACTTGTACAATTCCCAAAGCATAAAAAATAACTAGTTTGGATCTGCTTTAAACTTATTGTGCCTTTACAGTCTCATGCGGAATAGAAAGTGCCTAGAACAATCCAAAACAGACCCAAATTGGATCCAGTTCATTTTCAACGGCAGTATGAGCACAGTAGGAATGAGCATTGATATAAATTTGGATTTCAGATTTATGCTAATAGACTAAACCTTGAGTTCCAATAAGATTATTCAGGGAGAACCTCCTGTTGAACCACCAGACAACAGGAGAATCTCTGACACCATGTTGTCAGGGGCTGAGGGGCCCCCTCCGGGGGTGCTAATGGGGCGCAAAACTGTTTTTGCCCGGGGGGGGGGGGGGGGGGGGAGAGGAGGGGTGGATGGCGCTACTGGCTCCCGCGAAATTGTGCGGGAGTTAATGGAGGCGAGAATCCCGCTGGTTGCGCCCCTCGTGGATCGCGAACCGGGCTGACCTCCACTCGTGGAGCGGAAGTTAAAGGGGAGGTGTGCTGCGCCACGTGCTGCCATTTTATTTTCAGCCGACTCACCCGTCGGTCTGTTTTGTTCCTCCGTGGCGTGGTCCAGGCCGCCATCGTGCAGCCCGGCACTCTGTTTGGGTGCTGGGCTGAGGCCTCGACACCACGCCTCTCTGATGGCCCAGTGAAGTCCATCAGAGGCCCTGCAATGTGTAAGCATCGGCGTAAACGTCGATACAGACTTCAATATTTTGGACTTTAAGTTTTAGACAAGACTGTTTTTGGCGCGAGAATTCAGCATGCATTTTTGAGAACGGCAGTTTGCTGCCATCTCTCTCTCTCCTTTCTTTGCTTGCTTGCCTTGTTCAACACATTCAAGGACCGAGCACTCCGTCTGGGATGGAGAGAAGAAACCATCTACGAGCAAAGAGAGCCTCGCTAATTCGACTGGGAAGCTGACCTTGAGACTGGACTTGGAAACCACAGATTGGTACAGAACCAGAAGATACGTCTCATCGGGAGAAGCAGCGAGTAAGCCAGAGGGGTAACTGGTGAGCATTATCCCAGCCCACACATCCTTTAGACCACCGCATAGTGTGAAGGAGTGTCGTGTGACCCAACCAAGCCTTAGGGATTTAGTGGGGAGGTTTCTGCGCAGATCATAGGCGTATGCACAGTCTGTTGGACAGATTTGGTGGTGCCCTATTGAGCCAAGCAGGGGTGTTTTAGTTGTGGGTACTTTGCGATAGGGGCCTATTCAGATGGGCCAGTGTTGTGTGTTGTACTGTGTTTGTTTTACGCCACCCGGGTGACTTTCACTGGAAGCAGGT
Organism: Pristiophorus japonicus; assembly: GCF_044704955.1. Lineage (NCBI taxonomy): Eukaryota > Metazoa > Chordata > Chondrichthyes > Pristiophoridae > Pristiophorus > Pristiophorus japonicus. The sequence goes on along the minus strand of NC_091991.1, from coordinate 76,991,269 downwards.
GTGTGTTTTAACCTGAATAAAAGCAACTGTCTATAACTGAGTATTCTATTCACTACTATAATTCCCGGGGTCTAGAACTGTTGTAAGGGGGGGTGAATCGAAACCACCAAGGGCAAAATTACTTACAAGAGTGCGCAGTGGCCCTCCCCTTTAACAGAAGAGGAGGGGCATTGAAACGCGTTAGCGCTAAGCAGAGAAGCTGCATAGCGCTACCAAATGTACCCGAGTAGTGCCCCCAATCCCGCCCCAACAGGATGTGGAGCGCGTGACATCACGGTCCACTTCCTGTGAGGGGCAGTAGTTACAATTTTGTGGCTGGGGTGGGACTTCCATGCCGGGCACAGGAAGTCCCTCCCCTACTCGGTTACCGCCCCCAAACAGGGTGCTGGGGAATTTTGCCCCCATTACATCCATACCTATCACTAGACCACCAAGAATCAGACAAAACCAGGGTATCTAAACTAGCACATACAAGGGACAGATTATCAGTCAATCATCGAGAATGCGATAGTTGGGAACAGAAATAACTCGTTCTCTACCTTTTGAAGCTTCCTCTCCAGCCAACATGCACCATTGTGGTTGCACACAAAGGTCAAAAAGTGAAAACTGGCATTGTGCATGTGGAGAGGAACAGAAATTGCTACACCTTTCCTTTTGTGGACAAATATAATGCTCCACCTCCCTTTTTTTTTAATGTCTCAATATCTGAACCCAAATGATCAAAATGAGACCGAAATTCATATTGATCAAATGCCTTTATTTTGGTCCAGGTCACACCCTTTCAAGAATGGCCCATAACAAAGCTTAACATACTGATGATAATGTTACATTTGACCTACTTGTTTCAACCAGTTTTACAACTGGCACATTGGTTCCTTCTCATTTTCTAGTTATGTGGCTAACAGGTGGGTATTTATCTAAAGACAGTGCCGCATATCTGGTGCTCAATCAGCGTACTGCTGATCACGATGGAAATCACTACTGCAGGTGAGCAGAGTTTGAATGGGTTTGTCACACAGTGTGTTACCTTTGTGTTGGGGCAGGCAGGCATAAATAATGCTCTTTACTTGTGGACATTGAGCATGCTGTGGATTAGAGGACTGTACCTCCCAGCAATTAAACACCACAAAAAATGCAAAGTCGAACAAAGGATGTGGTGATGAGATAGGGGCCTTAACAATGCACCTGACAGAGATCAGAAAGTTCGACATGCAGGGGGTGATGATATGCACAAAATAAAAATCCTACACTGGGGAGGGGGGAGATTTGTAATATGCACAAAATAAATCAGCCCTACATCACTTGATCACAAATCTACTGCAAATAACCAGATCTAACACCAAAAGTAAGCCTATTTGTCCCTTTCTTTATTTATTCTTGTTTTAAGCTGGAAAGCAGTAAAGTGGACCTCTGACTTGTCAGACTCTTGTTTCTAATGCCCAGATCTGATATCAGAGGCAGCCCATTTGATTAGATGAGCTAGTCTGTTGAGTTTTTTTTTTACATAAAGTGGCGATCCAGGTGATGGGGAAAGGTGAGGAGTTACTTATACAAAATTTAATGTTACACAGATCAATGGAATAATTACAAAGTTCTTACATTCATTACATTATTGGTGTGATAATTTCCTCATCATGCACATATTTCTTTGAAAATTTACTTTCCCCTCTCCTACAAACCAGTGTAGAAAGTTATAAAACACAAGCTGCAGATCGTGGCCATGTATTGACACTGGCTGCTGAATATCGCAATCACTCTTAGATAAACCAAACTGCCAAAAAGCTGTGTCTGAAAAACTGGTATTACTTTGATTGTATTCCAAAACAAATCATACAGATTTCCTATAATTACAGCACATTTGTTCATTGAGAGCTTTCTGATCCCTACAGATGTTAGTTGATCTTAATGTGGGGAAAAACATTATGTCATTGAGCTATTTATCTAAAACAGACACATGGTTTTATGTGACAAGATGTGATGAGAAATGTTCAGAACTCCATAACCGGCACCTCAACAATCTCTGCTGTCCATTGAGAAATTAAGCCATTCTCAGAGGCACCAAAATGTGAAGTCGTTAGTGGTCGGTATTGTGATTGCCTGGGAAAACACTCAAACACAGAGTTTCTCAGGGGTTTCCAGCTGGGATCCTCGCGCTACAATCTAATTGTATTAGAAACGATGGTTTATTTATCCCATTCAGAATCGAAGTCACCTTACTTCCACGTTTAAAAAATAAAATCATGGAAGACTCGTTAATGGATTTGCAATCAGCCACTTTATACAAATCTATGCTAAATGTCGCACACCATACTTTCCCATAACATCAAACTGAGATGAAGCCACTTAACCCACTAGTGCTAGTCTACAGGGAGAGTGAAAATAGAGGGATAGGGCAACTAAACTTTTAAAGAGCTATATTCTTGATTTCTCCGTAACTACACTTCTGCCACCACAGTATGGCCATTTGGTAAGCCTGGCCATTGTATTGTTTCTGGAAGCTTCATTTAACTGATGGAGACGACACTTTCTGCTGCAGGGTGGTTATTATTGGTGACCGAGCATCACTCTGAAAACTCCATTAGGTCATCCCCTGGAGGCAGTAAACTGGTCATCTCAAACATCCTTCCATTCATTCGAGGCCCCGACGGGTCTCTTCACAAAGGCAAAGAACAATTCTGTCAACCCTCCTTTTATTATCTGTTTCATCAAGTAAACAGCATTGTCATTTGTGCATCCAGAGGATCATCGGGTTTGTGGCCTGTGACATCTGTCTGAATCTAGAACTCAGTCATGCTGAGAACAGTTCCTACATACTATGTAAACCATAAAACCTGGAAGTGGATTCTTGTCTTTCTACATGCAAAGATTAGGGTAAATTCCTGCCTTCAGCAAAGAGTAATGAATCGGCGCTAAAGTGTCACCCCTTTTTATCATCATCATCATAAGCAGTCCCTCAGAATCGAGGAAGATTTGCTTCCACTCTTAACATGAGTTCTTAGGTGGCTGAACAGTCCAATATGAGAACCACAGTCTCTGTCACAGGTGGGACAGATAGTCGTTGAGGGTAAGGGAGGGTGGGACTGGTTTGCCACATGCTCTTCCCGCTGCCTGTGCTTGATTTCTGCATGCTGTCGATGACGAGACTCGAGGTGCTTAGCGTCCTCCCGGATGCACTTCCTCCACTCAGGGCAGTCTTTGGCCAGGGACTTCCAGGTGTCAGTGGGATGTTGCATTTTATCAGGGAGGCTTTAAGGGTGTCCTTGTAACGTTTCCGCTGCCCACTTTTGGCTCGTTTGCCATGAAGGAGTTCCGAGTAGAGCGCTTGCTTAGGGAGTCTTCTGTCTGGCATGCGAACTATGTGGCCTGCCCAGCAGAGCTGATCAAGTGTGGTCAGTGCTTCAATGCTGGGGATGTTGGCCTGGACGATGATGCTAACGTTGGTACGTCTGTCCTCCCAGGGGATTTGTAGGATCTTGTGGAGACATCTTTGGTGTAACCATGCCATACCATGCCATCTCTGACCCACACTCCCTTTCGGCAGTGGGAGTGCTGAATTTATTTCTATGTTCCAAAATGATTTATTACAAGATCTATTTCTGCGTGAAATGGTACAGATATAAACTTTGCAAAAGTATAATGAATTAAAAGGACGTGTTTTCTTATAAACTTCAACTTTCACTCCACCCGATAATTAGAATGAACTTTTACAACCATTTACTGGGCCCTTCAGCTTCAACCAGGACAGTCTGAGTTGCATTGGTCTTACCATCTCCGAGATCAATTGAAAGGTGGTGCACTTGTTGAAGGTGGGACAAATATTAGCCACCACTCTCCTCCCCCAAATACATGATTGACTCATACTTGCAGTTTGTGAGAGAACAATGAATGAAAACTGGCTATACTCCGCAAATTTGTGACTACCTTTCTCTTTGTATTTTAATGTATGCGTAAAACTACAATTAAGGATGTTTAAATTGGAAATGTAGATGGTATATAAATTCCATCCCAACAGATCATTCCTTACCTGGGGACACTTGGCTGCACTGTAACAATCTCCCGCTGTCCCAAATGGCACCGCCCTTCCATGAACCGTCTGAGCAAAATGCAAGTCTGTAACTGGAAAAATTGAGATGTCAGAAACACATTCCACATTACAGGCATTGTTTTCTATTTCAAAGTCACCATTGCTCATAGAAGATCATCATCATCATAGGCAGTCCCTCGGAATCGAGGAAGACTTGCTTCCACTCTTAACATGAGTTCTTAGGTGGCTGAACAGTCCAATACGAGAACCACAGTCGCTGTCACAGGTGGGACAGATAGTCATTGAGGGTAAGAGAGGGTGGGACAGGTTTGCCGCATGCTCCTTCCGCTGCCTGCGCTTGATTTCTGCATGCTCTCGGCGATGAGACTCGAGGTGCTCAGTGCCCTCCCGGATGCACTTCCTCAACTTAGGGTGGTCTTTGGCCAGGGACTCCCAGGTGTCAGTGAGGATGTTGCACTTTATCAGGGAGGCTTTGAGGATGTCTTTGTAATGTTTTGTCTGCCCACTTTTGGCTCGTTTGCCGTGAAGGAATTCCGAGCCTACTCAGCGTCAAGCTTGCGGCCAACATCTCGCTGTAGGCAACTAGGCCCATATAGCAGTGCCTGGTCTCCAGTCGTCTTGGACCCCCTTGCCACTGGATCAAGACCTTGCTCAGCTAAGCCCATGTGGTAGCCGGTGTGCAACGACCACCCCACGTTTAAAAAAACTCACGCACAGGCATCTTTCACTCCTCATTAGAAGATATATCATGGCCGGCAACGTATTTTCATGGGAGAGAGTACTTGGAGGATTCATTAGTGCTGAAGAGTGGTTTATGGCAAGGGTTAGCTCCCAGAGACAAACACATTACCTAGGATGTTGTTTAGAACAAATTGGTTGGATCACCAGATAAATCAGCTGTTTCAGAATTGTGTATCTCTACATACTATATTGGTTTGAGACAATGGGGAGGTGTCCATCAGAGTACAGAACTGTTTGCATCTTTAATATCAGAATGCTTTTCATTCAAAGGTACCCAACAGGGGAAACATTACAAGAAACATGAAGGCAGATTATTATCTGAATGGTGACAGATTAGTAAAAGGGGAGGTGCGACGAGACCTGGGTGTCATGGTACATCAGTCATTGAAAGTAGGCATGCAGGTACAGCAGGAGGAAAAGAAAGAAAATGGCATGTTGGCCTTCATAGCGAGAGGATTTGAGTATAGGAGCAGGGCCTTGGTGAGACCACACCTTGAGTATTGTGTGCAGTTTTGGTCTCCTAATCTGAGGAAGGACATTCTTGCCATTGAGCGAAGGTTCACCAGACTGATTCCCGGGATAGCAGGACTGACATATGAAGAAAGATTGGATTGACTAGGGCTTATATTCACTTGAATTTAGAAGAATGAGAGGGGATCTCATAGAAGCATATAAAATTCTGACAGGATTGGACAGGTTAGATGCAGGAAGAATGTTCCCGATATTGGAGAAGTCCAGAACCAAGGGTCACAGTTTAACGATAAGGGGTAAGCCATCTAGGACCGAGATGAGGAGAAACTTTTTCACCCAGAGAATTGTGAACCTATGGAATTCTCTACCACAGAAAGTTTTTGAGGCCAGTTGGTTAGATATATTCAAAAGGGAATTAGATGTGGCCCTTATGGCTAAAGGGATCAAGGGCTATGGAGAGAAGGCAGGAGTGGGGTATTAAAATTGCACAATCAGCCATGATCATACTGAATGGTGCTGCAGGCTCGAAGGGCCGAATGGCCTGCTCCTGCACCTATTTTCTATGTTTCTATATTTCTATACAGAAATGTAGTTACCACAGATCCCACCTTACTTTTTAAAGGTTCTCAATATATATTTAATCTACATATTCCTAAACCGGGTCCTTGACCTAACTCACACAAAACTGATTCCACTCCTGAACAGGATAGAAGAAAAAACTTTGTATCTGTTGGGAGAGCCATCTCTCACCTCGAGCTTCTCAACTCTTTGTTGCTATGGAGGCCAGTACTGTTCAGAACTCTGGAATAAAAACTGAAAATGCTGGAAATTCCAGCATTTTCTGATTTTATTTCTGTTTTTATTCCAAATTCCAGCACCTGCAGTATTTTGCTTTTGTATTACTGTTCAGAACTCTCCCTTATTCCTCCATTCTATGCTCTCCCGGTTAAGCAAAGCCTCGATTGCAAAATTCTCATCCTGGCTTTCAAATCCGTCCATGGCCTCGCCCCTTCCTATCTCTGTAATCTCCTCCAGTCCCACAAGCCCCCCACCCTCCCTCCCCGAGATGTCTGCGCTTCTCTAATTCTGCCCTCTTGAGCATCCCTGATTATAATCGCTCAACCATTGGTTGCCGTGCCTTCTGTTGCCGAGGCCCTAATCTCTGGAATTCCCTCCTTAAACCTCTCTCTCTCTCTCTTTTCTCCTTTAAGACAATCCTTAAAACCGACCTCTTTGACCAAGCTTTTGGTCACCTAATTTCTCCTTATGTAGCTAGGCATCAAATTATTTGTCTTATAATACTCTTGTGAAGCGCCTTGGGACGTTTTACTATGTTAAAAGGTGCTATATAAATACAAGTTGTTGTTCTCTCACTCACTACGTTGACATCAAGATAAATTGCATTGTCACCCCCTCCTTGATTGTCCCTGTCTATTCCAATGTGGTGGTGTCTTGCACTATATGCCTTAGTTCTATACTTGTATTTCTCAAATTTAAAAAAGTGTCAGATCCTTTCAAAATAAGTGTGAATTCTACTTGATACTTACACCACCGGACAATTTCAGAGGAGAGAAAGAGACCATTCAGCCTTTGCACCTGTGCGGACTCTCAGAATGAGCTAGCCAGTGAATCCTATTCCCTTGCCCTTTCCCTAATCTCCTAACATTTTACTTTTCAAATAATTATTTTGCAAGGTATTGTGGATTCTGGTTTCACCACTGCTTCCGGCAAGATATTCCACGTCCCAACAACCCTCAGCATTTAAACAAAGGTTCTCCCAACCTCTCCCTTCATTCTTTTGTTGATGATGATGCTAAATTTATGATGGTAAAATGGCCACCAAGTAGAACATTGAGGACTGCTGCATCATCAAGTCCAAAATTATAAGAAAAAAAAGTTAATTATCTTCTTTGCCCTCTATAAGGCTACACTGACATTTTGAAGAAAAAACGTAACTTAAACCTTTTGTTTTATTTATTTACTTATTTTGAAATAGGCTGATGATATGGATTCCATCTAATTAATAGAACAAGCGGTTTTGGTAGAAAATTAGAGCATACTGCAATTCTTAGAATTGCTCATCTGTGTAAACCCGAAACCATCTTGAAGCCATTATTTTTCTCGCAGTGTGTGACAAATGAGTAACATATTGTTTGCAGGGGCTGCTCCACAGGCACTGTGGTACAGAAATGTTTGAATGGACTGCTGTGACTAAGATCACATGAGCTGGAGTGCATGGGAGAGCTCAAGTGGTTGCTACAGTTTGGCTTACTGAGAGAAGTTCAAGACCTACAGCTCCAACGCAACACAGGTAGGAATCCCAGCCAACAGAGATTGCCCACTGCTGTGAATTCAGGCTTAATTCAGCTAAATATTGTACTTCTGAAAATAAATTTATCACCATGATATTATGTTCTGTCGCTATTCAAAGTGGCGAAAACAACTCCTCTTCCTCCATTTATACGTTGTGTGTAATAAAGGAATTTTTAAAAGTACAACTGCATCTAAAGAAGGCAAAGAGGAGATCTGACAGAGATGTTCAAAATTAAGGGCACCGAGCAAGATATATAGGGAGGTGATGAAAGATGTAGTCAAAAAGTTGGGTCTTCAGGAGGGCATTAAAATTAAAGATAGAGCGAGGTGTTTAAAAGATAATTCCAAGATGATAGGGGATTGATAGTTGACACTGTTGATCCTCAAGTCCTCCTCACTAACATCTAAAAACCTACTTGACTTCGTCCTCACCAATCTACCTGTCGCAGATGTGTCTGTATTGGTAGGAGTGACCACTGCACAGTCCTTGTGGAGACAATGTCCCGTCTTCACACTGAGGACACCCTTCATTGTATTGTGTGGCACTATCTGCTGGGCAGGCCACATTGTTCGCATGCCTGACACAAGACTCCCAAAGCAAGTGCTCTACTCGGAACTCCTTCACGGCAAACGAGCCAAAGGTGGGCAGAGGAAACGTTACAAGGACACTCTCAAAGCCTCCCTGATAAAGTGCAACATCCCTGTTGTATATGTATAACGTATGTACATACCTTGTACACTCAATGTACAGTTACATTAGACTACTGAATGTATCTTCACACTGTATACACCATACCTGTACCACCAGAGGGTGCAACTGGTAGAGACCCAGGGATCACCTGTACACGACAGGTAACCAGGTATAAAAGGGAGCCCACCATGCTGTACCCTCACTCAGGAGCTGCAATAAATGGACTAAGGTCACCACAGTTCAAGTACAATACCTTACCTCATGGAGTCATTACTAGAGTGCTTACAGACACAATAACTGATGACGAGATTACGAATTTCCACGCGAAAAATGGCTAACCTTGGCAACTTTCAACAATTCGCTGATGGGGAAGATTGGGATGCCTTTGTGGAAAGGCTCGAACACTTTTTCGAACGACCTGGCAGGAGACAACCCGACCTCGCTGGCTGATAAACGCAGAGCTATCCTGCTCAGCAGTTGTGGGCCCACCATCTATGGCCTTGTCAGGGACCTGCTAGCCCCAGCGAAGACGACAACCAAAATGTACGCGGAGCTCTTAACGATGATACAGGAACAGCTCAAGCCTAAAGAGAGCATCCTCACAGCCAGACACCGGTTCTATACACACCGGCCGGCGGCCTGAAGGCCAAGAAATCGCAAAATATGCTGCAGATCTGAGATGATTGGCTGCACCATGTGATTTTGGCGACCACCTCACCGAAGCACTGAGGGCCATCTGTTATTGGAATCGGCCACGAAGGCCTCCTCCACAGGCTGCTCTCTGCGGACACCACGGTCACCCTGCAGAATGCAATCAATGTCAGCCAGGTGTTCATTGCCTCAGCCTGCGATTCCAAGCAGATGATGACTCACCCCCAGGACTCTAACCTGGCAAGTACTGTGAGCCGACTGGCACCTTTTAGTGGCAAGGCTGCAACCGCGAGTCCCACAACCGGGAGTTCGCCACATGGGGCCAACCGGTCAGCCCCATGCTGGCGCTGTGGAGGAAATCACAGGGCCCACCAGTGCCGATACAGAGACTATACTTGCAAAGGTTGTAACACTAAAGGCCATCTCCAGCGAATGTATAGAAGAAATTTTACTCACCGAGTCGCTGAAGAGTTGGCCGATCACCCGGGCTCCAGGGCTGATGAAGAGGAAGAGAGATTCCAGGAGACAGCTCAGCTCCACGAAGAGGTGTACGGAGTATTTACCTGCTCCACCGAGAGCTCCCGGTTGAAAATGGAAGTCGAAATCAACGGTGTTCCAGTCTCGATCGAGGTCGACACAGGGGCGAGCCAATCGCTGATGAATCAGTCGGCCTTCGAGAAACTCTGGGACAATCCCGCCGAACGACCTAAAATGCTCCCGATCCAGGTGAAGCTGCTCACCTACACAAACGACACCATCCCAGTCGTTGGCAGCGTGCATGTCCAGGTGTCCGACGGCGGTGCGATGCACAAGCTACCTTTGTGGATCGCTGCTGGTGATGGTCCAACGCTGCTAGGAAGAAGATGGATGAAACAAATCCAAATCTGTTGGAGCTGGTAAAATCTCCAGGCCCCGACGATCGACGTCATATGTGGCCCCAAATTTGGAACCATCACAGCACCTGAAGATCCTACCATCCAACTTGACTGCGCGGCGACGACACAGACCGTACTACCCAATGGCGAGATGATCCAACCCAAACGACCAGACCTCACCTTCCGGGCTCCAGTAGCAGGACTCCAAAGGAAGAAGATCAATGCAGAAGGTAAATTCCCGGCTTCCGTGGCAGAACCTGGGGAGAAAAGGATCACCGCAGCCTACCTCGTGGAAGAGAGAGAAGATGGTGTCCGCACCACGAGGTGAAGCACCTGAAATCAAGATGGCCGCGACCAGACCACAACGGGCAGTGTTGAGGGAGCAACATGTGATGTCAAGCAGCGAACTGGATTAGGGTAAAGATTGCAAGGCCCTCTTAAAGGAGACCGGCAACCCAGCACAATTAAAGGGACAGTTCCACTCTTTGTACAGCGATGCCGGTGATACTAATGAAAAAGATGTAATTAACAAATGCAAATATGTAAATGTACCTTTGAACAGCGATGCTAGTAGGATACATGGAAAAGATGTAATTGATAAATGCAAGTATCTAAATGTAACCTTGTACAGCGAAGCCAATAGTATACAGAGAAGAGATGTAATTGACAAACGCAAAGATGTAATTGACAAATGCAAATTTGTAAAGACAACTAACAATGTCGAGTTGGGTGATTGTGGTCAGAGCCAATGTATCATGAATGTAAATGATGAAATGATGTGTGATGCCAGATTCTACATGCACGCCGATAAAACCAAGGGCAACCTCCCGTGGGAAGCACCCAGGTCCAGTGGGCTACCCGATCATGTAGCCTGCGCCTCCGGGACCAATGTGATGCCCCAGGGAGTGTGGCCACAAACAGAGGGAGCATACCCACTGCAGGGCTAGTGATCAGCGGACGGCACAGGCACCACCAATGGCACCCTGCCCCAGATCGGCCCTACATCTCTGGCCACCAGAGCCAGCACTGGGAGCAAGAGGTTAGCACCCTCCAGCCCTCCCGACGGGACCTGGGATGACCAGGCTCCCAACACCGCTGAAGGGCAGCAGAGAGACCCTGCAGCCCTCAAAGGAGGACAGGGAGGGCACACATTCCTGTGGCTCTGCCCACCACTAGGCAACGCAAAGGCCCTGAGACTCAGCCAGGTGAGCGATCCAAGCTCACCCAGCTGGCAGGGGGCGCAGCGCCGCCATCAGTCAACTTGGACACAGTCCCGTTGTTCTGGAACTAGCGTCCTCACCCACCTGCATCTACACCCCAGGGGCAAAACTGTAATACCACATATGTACCTTATCTGTACTATGTACTTGTTCCACTACTGCTGAACCCAAACAGTGATGTAACTAATCCTATTTTTTATTCTCTGTACATGTATGCTAATGCAGATGTCGAGCCACACACGTGGTCTATGTATGGGGGGGGGGGGGGGGGGAAATGAATGTATGTAGCCATGGACACACATGGATCACACCCAGAACCCACACAACCCCCACTACAACCTCCAAAGGTCCACTGCTGACCATTTCCCAATGTCGTGGCAATAAGGACCTGGGGGTCTACAGGGAGAGAGCCATTCCCAAGCACAGACAAAGTGCAAGGGCTTTGGACACTCAAGTTGAGAGCCAGAGCACACAGTGCAAAGGCCAGTGGCACAAGACTTAGGGGGGAGTGATGTTGTGTATGTATAATGTATGTATATACTCTGTACACTCAATGTACAGTTACATTAGACCATTGACTGTATCTTCACACTGTATACACTATACCTGTACCACCAAAGGGTGCAACTGGTGGAGACCCAAGGGTCACCTGCACACTGCAGGTAACCAGGTATAAAAGGGAGCTCACCATACTGTATCCTCATTCAGGAGCTGCAATAAATGGACTAAGGTCACAACAGTTCAAGTACAAAACCTTACCTCGTGGAGTCATTACTAGAGTGCTTACAGACACGACAATCCCCAGTGACACCTGGGAGTCCCTGGCCAGAGATCATCCTAAGTGGAGGAAGTGTATCTGGGAGGGCACTGAGCACCTTGAGTCTCATCGCCGAGAGCACGCAGAAAACCAGCGCAGGCAGCAGAAAGAGCGTGCGGCAAACCAATCCCACCCACCCCTTCCCTCAACGACTATCTGTCCCACCTGTGACAGAGACTGTGGTTCTTGCATTGAACTGTTTAGCCACCTAAGAACTCATGTTAAGAGGGAAGCAAGTCCTCCTCGATTTTGAGGGACTGCCTATGATGATGATGATGATGAAATGAGATAGATTCAGAACAGATCTAGCAGCTCAAAACTGGACATCCATGAGGCACTGTGGGCCATCAGCAGCAGCAGAATTGTATTCCACCACAATCTGTAACCTCATGGCCCGGCATAGCCCTCACTCTATTACTTTTTAAAATTTGTTCCTGGGATGTGGGCGTCACTGGCAAGACCAGCATTTATTGCCCATCCTTAATTGCCCTTGAGAAGGTGGTGGTGAGCCGCCAACTTGAACCGCTGCAGTCCGTGTTGTAAAGGTACTCCCACAGTGCTGTTAGGGAGGGAGTTCCAGGATTTTGACCCAGCGCCATGAAGGAATGACAATATATTTCTAAGTCAGGATGGAGTGTGACTTGAAGGTGATGGTGTTGTCATGCGCCTGCTACCCCTGTCCTTCTAGGAGGTAGAGGTCAAGGCTTTGGGCGCTGCAGTCGAAGAAGCCTTGGCGAGTTGCTGCAGTGCCTCTTGTAGATGGTACACACTGCAGCCATGGTGCGCCTGGTGGTAGAGGGAGTGAATATTTAAGGTGCTCGCTGACCGACATTGGCTTCCGGTTAAGTAATGCCTCGATTTCAAAATTCTCATCCTGGTTTTCAAATCCCTCCATGGCCTCACCCCTCCCTATCTCTGTAATCTCCTCCAGCCCCACAACCCCCAAGATGTCTGCTCTCTTCTAATTTTTCCCTCTTGAGTATCCCTGATTATAATCACTCAACCATTGGTGGACTTGCCTTCTGTTGCCTAGGCCCCAAGCTCTGGAACTCCCTGCCTAAACCTCTCTTTCCTCCTTCAAGACACTCCTACCTCTTTGACCAAGCTTTTGGTCACCTGCCCTAATTTCTCCTTAAGTGGCTTGGTATCAAATTTTTTGTCTCATAACACTCCTGTGATATACTTTGGGACATTTTACTATGTTAAAGGCACTATATAAATACAAGTTGTTGTTATTTTAGATGGGGTGCCAATCAAGCTGGCTGTTTTATCCTGCATGGTGTCGAGCTTCTTGAGTATTGTTGGAGCTGCACTCATCCAGACAAATGGAGAGTATTCCATCACACTCCTGACTTGTGCCTTGTAGATGGTGGAAAGGCTTTGGGGAGTCAAGTGGTAAGACACTTGCCGCAGAATACCCAGCCTTGGACCTGCCAGTATTTATGTGGCTAGTCCAGTTAATTTTCTGGTCAATGGTGACCCCTAGGATGCTGATGGTGGGGGAGTGAGCGATGGTAATGCTGTTGAATATCAGTGGTTAGGCTCCCTATTGTTGCAGATAGTAACTGTCTGGCACTTGTGTGGCACGAATGTTACTTGCCACTTATCAGCCCATGCCTGAATGTTGTCCGTCATTTATCATTACCATCAAGCCAGGCGACTAACTGTGATTCAATGAGGTGTGTAGAAGTGCATGCCAGGAACAGCACCACGCATACCTGAAAATAGTGTGCCAACCTGGTGAAGCTACAATACAGGACTACATGCACGCTAAATAGCAGAAACAGCTTACTATAGATAGTGCCAAGCGATTCCAAAACCAACGGATCAGATCAAAGCACTGCAGTCCTGTCAAGATCCAGTCATGAATGGAATACTCTCCATTTGCCTGGATGAGTGCAGCTCGAACAACATTTATGAAGCTTAGAAGGACAAGGGCAGCAGGCGCATGGGAACACCACCACCTCCAAGTCACACACCAACCCGATTGGAAATATATTGCTGTTCCTTCATCGTCACTGGGTCAAAGTCCTGGAATTCCCTCCCTAGCAGCACTGTGGGAGTACCTTCATCACATGGATTGTAGCGGTTCAAGAAGGTGGCTCACTACCTTCTCAAGGGCAATTAGGGATGGGCAATAAATGCTGGCCTTGCCAGCGACATCCACATCCCGTGAATGAATAAATATATATTTTTTTTAAATCACTAAAACAGAGTATCTGGTCATGACCTCAATGCTATTTGTGGGACCTTGCTGTGTTCAAATTGGCTGCTGCACATCCCTACGTTACAACAGTGACTACACTTATAAAAATACTTCATTGGCTGTAAAGTGTTTTGGGATGACCAAAGGTCATGAAAAGTATTATAAAATGCAAGTTCTTTCTATCTTCATCTCCAAATTTCCTAAACATCTTTTTCATTACCCATAACCTCTCATCTCACTCATCCATTCAACCCAGAAATCCATTGTGCAAAACAGCAGCAACAAAAATAACGTAAAGCATATGTACTTGTATTAAAAGTATTTTGATTATACTTTATATAATGTTACATTATATGGAACTGGGATGAATTTCACGAGTGTAACATGGATGACTTCTGCGATTTATCACTGGTTGTTCATTGTTTTCTCTGATTTGTGAATTGAAGCATATTTTTCCAACCGTGAACGAGAAGAGAAAAGTACTTACTTATAATCTGCATTGAGCTGATATCAAAGCGTATTCTGTGGAACACTGTGTGCCCAGCTGCAAGATAATCATTTTTACAAGAACAGTTGTTTCTTCTGTTTCCGTCATAAGGGCATTCGTATGGATTGTGCAGCCTAAACAGAAGCAACACGTTCAGAAATTCTGATTGGTTCTGCAATTCTTTGCATACTGATGTTCTAATCAATGTCCATTATATGAGTCTTTAATACCGCTCCTTATCTTCATATCTGCAACATTTAATTTGTTTTTACATTATCCCCTCTCCCCAGGCAACATTTCTAGAGAAGAGCTGCAAGCAACTGCTTCCAATTCTCTGAGTGCTGCTCTGTATATAAAGGTGTTTTCTATTGTTGTCCGCCAGCTTTATTTCCTGCCCTCCCTATGGGACGACATCCTTCCTTCCACAATGGCTGAGGTCAAACTAAGGCTTGTATCAGTTGGATCAAAATAATTAGACGGGATATCAAATCCTTTGTGGCGACCATCATCGAGGCAAACCCTTGCTTGAGAGAACAAACATGTTTCTATAGCACCTTATCACCAATGGAATGTTTTTTAAGTGGAATGTGTGGGAACAATAGCAGCCGATTTGCACATAGCAAGTGCCCAAAACAACAAATGAACGAATTACTTGATACTTGGCCGGAATTTTGCCTTCCTCGGTGAGTCCGGTGTGGGTGGTCGGCATGGCGGGTCGCGACCCCGCTGCTGGCTCCATCCCGCTGCTGAAAATGACTTTCCCTTAATAGGGCCTATTAAACCCGCCCAGCATATTACTCGGCCCAATTAAATGGAGCGGTGATGTAATTCATGACGCGGTTTCATCTGGGATCTCTGAAGGGACCATGGCCACATTACATTCGATGTTTATTCTAACATAGTCAGTTATGCATCTGTCAGTGCACTACAGCATTGGGATGTTGCAAACACTGAGTAACTGCACAGAGGCAGAGGCTGCACCCAGGCTCTTCAATACTCCCGATGTATGTTTATGGAGGGAGTCAGAGCACACAGGGAGGTCCTCTTCCCTTCCCATGGGCAGAAGAGACCTCCCCAGGAGACAAAAACAGCCTGGTTACTGGAGTGTATGGAGAAAGAGTCAGACTGAACACTGTGAGCTCAAAGTAATGTGTGACCTTAGTCTTTTATTGCAGGTCTCCAGAGTGCCTCTCCAACCTGTGAAGCACTCTTAAATACCTGTGCTTCTAAGGGATTATGAGATCCCTTGTGACTCCGGGGAATGAGCCCTCTGGTGGCTATACAGAGTATATACAAGTCCAGATACATAACAACATTCCCCCTAAAGTCAATAGTGTAACTATTTACAATGTAAGTCGATCTGGGGCCTTTCTTGCCCTGGTTGATCGTCTCGGTGTGAAGGCTGGAGTTGTTGAGTCATTTGTTGGGCCCTCGCTGGGCTGCTGTGCAGCTGGCCTTGCTGGGCTGCCTGGTGTTTTGGGCCCTGCAGGGCTGCTGTGGATGATGGGTTCTGCTTCGTGGTCAATCGTGGTGTTGGTTGCCATTGGTGTGTGTGTTGGGGGATCAAAAAAAGTAGAGTCCAAGGTGGGTTGCTCAGGGTAGTCCTTGAATCTGAGTTTGATTTGATCCATGTGTTTCCAGTGAATGAGTCCATTTGAAAGTTTGATCCGAAACACCCTGCTCCCCTCTTTGGCCGCAACAGTGCCAGAAAGCCGCTTGGGACCTTGTCCATAATTTAATACAAATACAGGATCATTGACTTCAATCTCGCGTGACACATTTGCGCTATCACGGTATACACTTTGTTGAAGCCACCTGCTCTCTACCTGTTCATGTAGATCAAGGTGAACTAACGAGAGCCTTGTCTTAAGTGCTCTTTTCATGAGCAGTTCAGCAGTTGGCATCCCAGTGAGTGAGTGTGGTCTCATGCGGTAGAGCTAAGCAGGACTCGGGATAGGTGAGTCTGCAGTGAGCCTTCAGTTACCCTCTTCAAGCCTTGCTTGATGGTTTGTACTGCTCTCTCTGCCTGACCATTGGATGCTGGTTTAAATGGGGCAGATCTGACATGTTTGATCCTGTTATGGGTCATAAATTCTTTGAACTCAGCACTGGTAAAACATGGCCTGTTGTCGCTCACCAGGACATCGGGTAAAGCCGTGTGTGGCAAGCATGGCCCGCAGACTTTCAGTGGTGGCAGCGGACGTGCTAGCCGACATTATCTCACATTCAATCCACTTGGAATACGCGTCTACAACCACAAGGAACATTTTACCCAAGAACAGGCCTGCATAGTAGACGTGTACCCTAGACCACGGTTTAGAGGGCCAAGACCATAAACTTAACGGCGCCTCCCTGGGTACATTGCTTAACTGCGAGCATGTATTACATCTGTGAATGCAGGACTCTAAGTCTGCATTGATGCCGGGCCACCACACATGGGATCTGGCTATCGCTTTCATCATTACGATGCCTGGGTGGATACTGTGGAGGTCATTGGTGAAGATGTCTCTGCCCTTCTTGGGGACCACTACTCGATTGCCCCACAGAAGGCAGTCTGCTTGTATAGACATTTCACCTTTGCGCCGCTGGAACGGCTTTATCTCTTCCTGCATTTCCACTGGGACACTGGACCAGCTCCTGTTAAGCACACAGCTTTTGACTAGAGATAATAAGGGGTCCTGGCTTGTCCAGGTTTTGATCTGCCGGGCAGTGACGGGTGATTGCTCACTCTCAAATGCTTCCATAACCATGGCTAGATTTGCATGCTGCGCCATTTCCACCCCCGTGGTGGGCAATGGCAACCTACTGAGAGCATCGGCACAGTTTTCTGTGCCTGGCCTGTGGTGGATGGCATAGTTGTATGCGGACAACGTGAGCGCCCATCTCTGGATGCGGGCCGATGCGTTGGTATTTATCACTTTACTCTTGGAAAACAGGAATACAAGTGGCTTATGGTCAGTTTCCAATTCGAATTTTAGCCCAAACAGGTATTGATGCATTTTCTTTACGCCATAGACACACGCTAACACTTCTTTTTCAATCATGCTGTAGGCTCTCTCGGCCTTAGACAGACTCCTGGATGCATAAGCAACCGATTGCAGTTTCCCGAAATCATTGGCTTGTTGCAATACACACCCGACGCCATATGACGACGCATCACATGCTAGTACCAAACGCTTACATGGATCATACAACACAAGCAATTTGTTTGAGCATAACAATTTTCTCGCTTTTACAAAGGCATTTTCTTGGCTTTTGTCCCAAACCCATTCGCCCCCTTTTCGTAGTAAGACATGTAGTGGTTCTAGCAGGGTGCTGAGACCTGGTAAGAAGTTACCAAAGTAGTTCAAGGGTCCCAGGAATGACCACAGCTCTGTCACGTTCTGTGGCCTCAGTGCATTCTCGATTGCCTCCGTCTTCACGTTGGTGGGCCTGGTGCTGTCCGCCGCAATCCTCCTTCCCAAGAACTCCACTTCAGGCGCCAGGAAAACACACTTCGAGCGTTTTAACCTGAGCCCCACGCGGTTGAGCCGACTAAGAACGTCCTCCAGGTTCTGCAGATGCTCGACTGTGTTCCGACCTGTGACCAAGATGTTGTCCTGGAAAACCACGTTGTGCAGGACCGACTTCAGTAAACTTTCCATGTTTCTCTGGAATATCGCCGCCGCTGATCGGATTCCAAACGGGCATCTGTTATAAACAAAAAGACCTTTGTGCGTGTTGATACAGGTGAGGGCCTTCGCTGATTCCTCCAGTTCCTGCGTCATGTAGGCTGAAGTCAGATCCAGCTTTGTGAATGTCTTTCCTCCCACCAGCGTTGCAAAGAGGTCATCGGCTTTTGGAAGTGGGTATTGGTCCTGCAGGGAGAAACGATTGATAGTTACTTTATAATAGCCACAGATTCTTATGGTGCCGTCTCCCTTGAGGACTGGGACAATAGGACTGGCCCACTCGCTGAACTCAATCGGTGAGATGATGCCCTCTCTTTGTAGCTGGTCGAGCTCGATATCTACCCTTTCTCTCATCATGTACAGTACTGCTCTCGTCTTGTGATGGATGGATCGCGCCCCCGGAATTAGATGCATCTGCACTTTTGCTCCTTGGAATTTCCCGATGCCTGATTCGAAATTTGTTAAAAAGCTGTGCACTTGAAGTATCATCAGTGGGCGATAGCGCTCAGATGTCGTCCCAGTTCCAGCATATCTTTCCCAGCCAGCTCCTGCCGAGCAGCGTGGGACCATCGCCCGGTACCACTCAGAGTGGTAGCTTGTGCACCGCTCCATCATAGGAGACCTTTACGGTAGCACTGCCAATTACAGGAATCAGTTCTTTCGTGTAAGTTCTTAGTTTCGTGCGAATTGGAGTTAAGATTGGCCTTGAGGCCATGTTGCACCACAACCTTTCGAAAGTCTTTTTGCTCATGATGGACTGGCTCGCGCCCACGTCCAGTTCCATTGATACCAGGAGTCCATTTAGTTCAACCTTCAGCATTATCGGGGTCAATTTGTGGTGAATGTGTGCACCCCATGTACCTCTGCCTCCTTTATCGGAGGTTCTGTTTCGTCGTGATCCTCCGTGGATCTCTCCTCCTCTGCAACGTGGTGGTTTGCAGGTTTAGCAGGCCTAGCAGCTCACCTGTACACTCGTTGGAGGTGTCCTATTGTTCCACAACCCTTGCAAATGTATCCTTTGAATCGGCATGAATGGAAAGGATGATCACCCCACAGCGCCAACAAGGTGTTAATGGCTTTGCATTCATCACCCTTGATGGTGGACTCTGAGACATCTGCGGACGTGTAACTGCAGGTATGTGTGACCTGCCCTGTCCGTTACGATTCAAAAACATCATCACTTTGTTCACAGTACTTGTAGCAGCAATTGTGTGCTGAGAGATTTGCTTAGTATTGTCACTGGTGGCAATGAACGCCTGACCTATCGCTATGGCCTTACTCAAGGTTGGGGTCTCTACAGTCAAAATTTTGCGAAGTATGGTTTCGTGGCCAATGCCAAATATGAAAAAGTCTCTGAGCATGTGCTCCAAATGTCCTTCAAGTTTGCAATGACCTGCAAGGCGTCTTAGCTCGGCGACATAACTCGCTACTTCCTGGCCTTCAGATCTTTTGTAAGTGTAGAACCGGTACCTCGTCATCAGAACGCTTTCCTTTGGGTTCAAATGCTCTCGGACCAGTGTGCACAAATCATCGTACAATTTCTCCGTGGGTTTCGCTGGAGTCAGCAGATTCTTCATGAGGCCATACATTGATGCCCCACAGACGGTGAGGAGGATCACTCTATGTTTGGCAGCGCTCTCTTCTCCATCTAGCTCATTGGCCACGATGTATTGGTCGAGTCGCTCCATGAAAGTTTCCCAATCATCTCCCTCCGAGAATTTCTCCAAGATGCCCACTGTTCTCTGCATCTTTGGGTTCGCTATCTGTATCTCGTCGCCAGTTGTAGTGTATGGAGAAAGAGTCAGACTGAACACTGTGAGCTCAAAGTAATGTGTGACCTTAGTCTTTTATTGCAGGTCTCCAGAGTGCCTCTCCAACCTGTGAAGCATTTTTAAAAACCTGTGCTCCCAAGGGATTATCAGATCCCTTGGGACTCTGGGGAATGAGCCCTCTGGTGGCTGTACAGGGTATATACAAGTCCAGATACATAACAGTTACAAATTGCAGAGGAAGTCACAAGTAGGGATGTGGTCCGGAGGACCTGGGTGCAGTGCCACAAACATTTCAATGATCTCAATAGATCACAAAACGTAACTACAAAGCCACATTCAGCCTCATCCTGCTGTGCCTCTCATCAAATCCCCACCCTTCTGCCTTCCCTACCCTACCCCTGCACATCCTTACTCGCACCAACTTACCATCCCTCTCTCTCTATCTATATTATCACATCCCCATCTCACTTGCCACCCCTCACACTCATCCTAGTGCAATCATACCAAATAACAACATACAAAGGTAGCCACTTGAGTGTTTTATCCAATGATTATGTAAAGTTTCTGTTAATGTGCTGTCAAACATAAAAATCTTTATTTTCACCACTTTCCAGTCTTGGACAGATGTGTGTGCACCTTTGAAAGTGGCTTAGTGAATGGTGAGATATAACGGTACACCCCACACAATGATGATGAGTGTGAAAGGAATAGCTTGGGTATTGTAGGAATGCTTTATGGTGTTGATGTGGGTTGGTGCCAACCTGGTGCAGCATGTGGCAGACATATAGGTGTATAGTGTAAAGTTTACTAAATCTGGCCATGATGAGGCCATCCCTGGCGTTCCGGGCAGCAATGTGGTTGGGTGCTGATGCCCTGTGTCCTGTGCAGCATCAAGTGATTGCGGGGAGAAGATTGGCGCGGTTGTTGGTGCTGCTGGTGTGCCTGGTGCTGGGGCTCATTTGAAGACCAAAGTGAGACAGTATAAACAGCAATCATATTGATGCAATAATTGGCAGGTGAAGTACAGCTGACAGAAGCATTCTGTCAATGGTGAGAGAGTTCATCCAATGAGGTGAGACTGGATGGAGACTTTGCTGGAAATTCTGCAGCCTGCAGAATCTGTGCTCGAAGTGGACTGAGAAACAGCTTCTCCCTGAGGAAATTGATCATCCGTCAGGTGGGAGCTTTTACTGTACATTTGATGCTGTGGAGTAATCAGCTGGAGCAATGGCCACTGAACTCCCGCCTCAGGTTGACAGACGTGTTTCCTGAGCAGTGTGTTTCCTGTGGCCATGCAGGTGAATTTTAAAAGTAAGTGAAAAAGCCTGTTTCGTCTGACAACTAGCTGTCAATCATCTCAATTGGGTCGCCTGCCGCTGCTGGTCGGGTCGGCTCCACGATGACAGACGCGTCTGGGGGAAGGGACGTGTGGGCAGGATGACAGCAGGTTCCCGACCCACTGCCAAAAATAACAACTTTCCCACCTGACCCGCCACCAATCAAACCCACTACCACCATGGAAAATTCCAGCCTATTTTTCTTTTTGGTAATGTTGGTCGAGGGTAGAACATTGGTCACGAATGACAGGAAACTTCCTCTTCCATGGGATCTTTTGCGTCCACCTGAGCGGGCAGTGGGAGCTTGCTTTAATGACTCATCTGAAAGACAGCAGGTCTGACAGTGTAACACCCCTCCCATTATAGCGTTGAAGTGTCATCCAGGGTTAAGTGCTCAAGTCCACAGTGGAGCTTGAAGTCATGACATTCTGAGAGTACCAGTGACAAGGCCAAGCTTTGTGGGGTGGGATACGGCCAACCTCAAAATCTTCTGATGGCTAGGTCTATCAACAAATGGATTGGAAGCATTAGCATTAATTAATACAACTGCCTCTGCTGGGAGACTTTAGGGCAAGAGCTGCTCTCTTCCTATTAACATGAGATGCTGTAAAAATATGCTTCACCCAGTGCTCTTGATCCTATAGGCAACTGTTCCCCTCTCTAACTTGCAGTGCTTACCTTTTTAGGTTTGAATTGCAGACCACAATCTGGGTACTAGATTCTGCGGAGTGAGGGAGCATTGAATAGATCTATCCCATTTGAAGGCAAGCCCCAGGACAGGTCTCCCCAAATTATGGTATGGTTGTGCACTGAAGTAAATCTGACATGGCGGGGGGGTGGGGGGGTGCAGCAGGGAGGGAAGTATTGCCCAGTGGAGAGATACATATTGACATTATTGGGCCAATTATCTGTGTGTATTGTGGACTAGCCTTGCCTGTCAGCTCTGCATGTCAGGAAGTTGCGGGCGTGTGGTCTATAATTTCCCATCCTACCCAAGGAGCAGGAGCAAGGTGCACAATGGTGGCCTGATGAATAATGGGAGAATACAGTGAACCGATTGTGCCGTAAGGAGTTTTCATACCTTTCACGCAAATTAAGATGGTATAAAGCTCCTTAAAGTGATATTCACCAAGTGCACAGTGAGCCTGTTCTAAGTTATGCAGAGGATAAATGAATAAAGAAGAAAGTTCTACTTTACTATCAAAAATACAAGGAAAAGCTATTACTTTTAATCACGTGATCTCTCAACTGTGGCAGTTTAACTCGCCGATCGCACTTGACGTCACATGAGTCAGAAGATTGTTGGTTTAAGCCCCACTCCTGGCTCGGTAGAACTTGATCTAGGCTGACACTTGCATTTAGTAAACTAAGGGAATGCTGCATTGTTAGAGAGGTCATTTTTCAGATGAGCTGTTAAATAGAGGCCCAGTCTGCCTGTTTAGATGGGTGTAAAAGATCCCATGGTACTATTCCAATAAAAAGAACAAACTGGCGCTTTGTCTAACATATATCCCTCCCACCACCAAAACAAGTTATTTTATCTCATTTGCTGTTTGTGGGACCTTGCTGTGCACAAATTGCCACATTTGTCTACGAAACAACAGTGACAGCACTTCAAAAAGTAAATCATTGGTTGTAAAGCATTTTGTGGCATCCTGAATATATTAAAGGTAGTTTATAAACGCAAGTTCTTTCTCTCTTTAACCTGAATGGAATAATGTCTAAAACATTCTGAGGAGAAACTGCTTGGTGAGTCTTGTCCATGCAAGAACTACAGTCAGTGAGGTAACTGGGTATCTAGTTAAGATTCTGCCAGCAAATTTAAAATAATTGTCACTTACCTGTATCCATAGACTTCGGAGTAGTTGTCTGCCTCGCCACTGGATAAAGTTACATATTCCCTGGGATAATCAGAATGCATTCCCGCACAATATATCTGCAAACCAAAATATTGGTATAGTGATGTATCATGGTTCTGAGCAAATAGTGTGCAGTTTGTTGACACAATACTGTAATAGAGCTCCACCTAGTGGACTATTGCTGTAATAACAACTACTGAGGCAATAACAATAAAAGGTCATGTGGCAAGGTCATGTGACAGTTCTTCTTAAGGAGCCATCTTGTAGTGTGTGCTTGTGTGAGTGGTGTCTTAAAGATATCACAAATACCTTTATTATTTTGCCTTCAATTTTTAGCAGGTACTCTCCATCTTTTTGCACTTCCTTTGTCTTCTGAATATCACTGCAACTTGCTGAAACATCACCTTTAAAACATTGAAGATTATATATAGCATATCATCATCCAAAGGGATATTTGTAAAATTGTATGACTCAATAGTAGGCTTTGTCTGGTGGTAGCACCAATGATCCCCCATGTTTTAAATTTGGGTGCATGGTCCCTTTAACGAGCTGCGCAGTCTGTTCAAAGTTTCACGTAGGCGTGAAATTTCACATTGTAAAAACTGCACGGGACCGGCCGACAGTTGTGCAACTGAGCAGCTTAGAAGGAACGTTGGGTAGCACTCTTGCCGCTTCAGTTAGAAGGCTGTGAGTTCAAGCCTTACACCAATGCAGTCACGAGGGAGTGCTGCACTGTCAGATGTGCCGCCTTTCAGATCAGACGGTTAACCAACACCCTATCTGCCCTCTGAGGTAGATACAAAAGATTCCTTACATGTTTGGAAGAAGAGCAGTGGAGTTCTGGCCACTATTTATCGCTCAATCAAAATGACTAAAAACAAATCATTATCTAATTGCTGAGTGTGGGATCATGCTATGCAAATATTAGCTGCCACGCTTCCCTAATTTACAACAGTGGCTGTATTTCAAAGGTAACTAATTGGCTGCAAAGCGCTGTGGGATATCCTGAGGTTGTGAAAAGCGCACTTTTTTTAAAAAAAGAAAAAAAGACATGGTGAGTATGGGCTAGAGTTTCCCTAACTGTTTTTTCTGGCGCCTTCACCCGAGGTGCGCCATTTTTGTCCGCCTCCAAGCGCGCCGAAAAAAGATGTCGGTATTCTGGCCGCTCCCCAGCCTCTCTACCGTCGTGGCACAGTGTGGCCCAATGGATTGGGGGCGGAGCACAGGTCCCGGCGCTGAAAGCAGTGCCGGGACCCCTGCACATGCGCATTAGAGTCTGCACGCATGTGCAGCAGCTCCTGGTAGGCCAAATCTGTGAGTACGTGCTGCAGGCTGTGTGGAAGAGTCCCGAAGCACGCCGTCCCTAGCCCTAACCGAATGGGCTCCCTCATCGGCGGCCCGCTGCGTTCCCTAAGGTCGGACTTCTATTTTTTATTTGTTATTTACTGATTGATTTTGGTGCTTTAGGTGCAGGGTTCCTTCTATTTTTTTATTTGTTATTTATTGATTGCTTATTACTTTGGTCTTGGTGCTTTAGGTGCAGGGTTCCTTCTATTTTATTTGTTAATTAATTATTACTTTTTGTGCTTTGTTTGGTGCTTGGTGGTGCTTTAAATGTAGTTACTTGCGCCGATTCTTTAACTCTAGGTAAGGTTTTTCTGTGCTGACAGAAGTGGCAACATACGCTGGCCTAAGTTAGTTTGGAGCAACTATTTGCTGGCCAAATGCCTAAAACAGGGGTAACTGGCTGGAACGCCCCTTTTTGAAAAAAAATTGAAGAGAAAAAAAACCTAACTAACTCACTTACACTGGCGCAAATTAAATGGCCAGAATTGCAACTAAAAAGATAGTCCAGAAAAATCAAGTTGCTCCCAAAAAAAAAGGAGCAATTCCTGGGGAAACTTGGGCCATTATTAGTTAGAAATAATGTGCGATTAAAGTTAAGTTAGCAAAAATAGAGAATAGGCAAGGAAAGAGACCAGTAAAGGAAGACAGGGAAAGCCAACGTGAGGGGTGCTGTTTGAATTGGTCACTCCCGATGAGGAGTGGTGCTCGCAGGAAGTGTTGTTCAGTTAATCCTGGGCCTGTGATTTTCCCACCATTACTTTAAATAGACAAAAAAATCAGGCATTGTAGGCCAGCGTTTTCCTGGCCAGCACTCCTTGCGATGGGCACATCTCACTGGGATTGCCAGCTGTGGGAATCACCTCTATTTAAAATCAAAAGATATTTTTAAGTATAAGGATAATAAAACAGTAAACCCGATATCTGAGTAGGGGTATTACTGTCATTTTTAGGGATTGCTTCAGCATCACAGTGTGTGAACTAGATTCAATGGAGCTTGGAATTCCCTTGTCAGCTGCTGAGATAATAGTATTGAGTGGCCACAGCTTGGCAGCAATCTAATTGGATTTTCATTACCTCATCTTTCTATGGTCACTGCCTGGCACTTCAATCTGCCTACATGTTGTGAATTGAATCAGTTCTTTAGGCCAAGCTACATGACATTTGCTCGAGAGGGAACACTGACATTCTGTTTAAGAGCTGGAGCAGAGGAAGTTGGCTCTTAGTTGGAGTGGAGGGGGGTAAGGGGGTGAATCTTCTCTTTGTTATTCCTCTGGCAAAGAGTTGCGGAAAAGTCCAACCATTTTACTCCGTGTGATCTGTTAACAAAAAGCTTCTGGGTGGTACAGTTCAGAAGATTTCTCATCACAGCACAGATGAGAGGAGAAAGATTAACATTTCCGATGGGATAAGACAAATCGATTGATATAGTTAGATTATGAAAGTGCAGGTACAATTATGTTTATTACATTAAAAGGTGAGAAATCAAATTACTTACAAACGTCATTGAAACAAGGAGTCTGGAATTGTGGCTTTTGATTTGGAGGGCAGAGTTCACTGAATAGACTATCATCAGTCAGGCATTGCACTTTTCTCTCCATTATCCCAACACCACAGGTCACCGAACACTGAAATCATTTGAAAACAATCTTAATGAGGAATTAAAAACAAGTGATTTGTTAACTATAATGCTTTTAAACGTGGACCATTGATATTAATTCACTTCATTTTGCAGCTGATGCTGAAGTGCATTATTAACTGATAATTCAACTTGTTCATTGTGTGATTGCTTAATAACTCTGTGGTTAATTTAACAGACGTTAACTTTAAACACTACCGGCCTTTACTATAATAAACTAGTTCAATGTTAACACAAACTAAATCAAGACTGAACAGCCAGCTATTGACTAAAAAAAGAGGATGTTGCACAGAACGAAAAAATCTCAACAAGGTTTGACAACTTTAATTTCCGGTTTACTCTTGGTGACAGTTTTGTCACTTTGCCAGCACGCGTGTCTCTGAGTTAGCAGGTTGAGGTTGCAGCAGCACTCTAGAGACTTGAGTGCACGATCTAGACTGACACTTCAGGGCAGTACTGAGGGAGTGTTAGACTGTTGGAGATGCCGTCCTTCAGCTGAGACATTAAACTGAAGCCCCGTCTGAGGCGGACGTAAAAGATGCTGTGGCACTATTTGAAAATCAGGGGAGTTCTCCCAATGTCCTGGGAAATAAATATCGGCCGTGGGATCTTTTACGCACACCTGAGAGGGCAGACAGGGCCTCGAGTACAACCACTGAACCAAGACTGTTCAGCAGTTGTCACCCGCGGGATCCGTTCATTTGCCAATAAGCACGGTCATTGATTACATTTCAGGATCCATTCACATTCTTGCAGATTAACAGCACAATTTTCTTTAAGTATCTCACAAGGAGACAGTATTCATGCGTTGGCCTTGACAGCGAGTGTCAAAAGGCTCTTTGATCAAAAGGGGCATGGCCCCAATCGGATCCTCAACTAACATCCACACATGTGCACTTCCAAGCAAGGTTTGCTGGATAGTTATCAGGTGTTTGAACCCTAGCCTATTTTCCTCTCCTTACAGTAGGGACCCCAAGCCAATTGTGGCATCCCTATGGTGACCCTGGCTGAGGGATGGGCAATAAATGCCAGCCTTGCCAGCGACGCCCACATCCCGTGAACAAATTTTTAAAAAAAGCTAACTTGGTATAGATTAAGGATTTGAACTCTGGGTTTCTTTTTGTCTGTATGGCTCAGCTATTAAAGATTAAATTGAATCATTGGGGGATAACACCCAAATTTCCCATTGGAATTAGATTATTAAAATATTTCATAAAAATCACATTCGTTCAAAATATTAGTCACTTTCACAAGATTAAATCTGGTCAATTTTCTCATTTTAGTGAATGTGGAAAATAAAAATCGCTAAGTATAAATGAATAAAGTGCAGCTTTGCACTCCACACGTACCTTGCTCCAGGCTCCCACTCTCCAGCTGGCTGATGGAGGACACTCCCGGACGTTACATTCATGAACATTGGGAGGTGGTGGATCTGGACAGTTACTGAATGATGTTGATGGTAGGTCATACGAATAATGGTCTTTGCCAGAGTGGACCTCCGTGCAGTAAACCATCCTTTGCTGATATCCAGGGCCACAGCTTGCTGAACACTGTGTAGGTAAACGGAATATGTTCTAATGGTCACTGCTATTCAGAATTATAGACCTCAAATAGTGTACATCCATAAGTATGCATTTCCATTGATATCACTGTACCATTAATCTTTATAGAATTGATCACTAATCTTGGTGTTATTAGCAAATTATAATGCACTAGAAGTATCCTGCTTAACAGTGTTTGCAAGCAGGAGATATAGCAGGGGACCCAGAGTGAACAGCTGCAGGAACTTGCTAGTCAAGGCCCCGGACAGAGATTTGATCCCTCCCATTTATCATCACCTGGTATACTGTCAATTAGCATCTCTCACCTTGATGAGGATAACATTCAGCAATGCCCCCCTCCCACTGAAGATAGTTGCACAACAGGACATATAGCAGAGGTTGTACTCCTGCGACATCCGATATATTATCAATGCAGAGCTCTTTCTGAGTGGAGCCAACATGACTTAACCTCAAACTTCTAATGAGCACTCCCTACTGTGCCAATATAATGTTTCCCTTTCCCACATCAGGCATCTGAGCGAGTTTACACACTTAGCACCAAATCACGGGTATTTTAAGCTGGCAACCGTATCCATCGAAACAAGGTTGGCACTGCCCAAATGCAATTTACTTAATTGTTAAAAGCATTAACGTACAATTATGATGAGTTTTTGATAAGGTATCCCAAATTCTAACTTCTCGGCCTTTTGGCTAAGATCATGCGTAACTGACCTGACAGGGGAGTAACCATGACCCCAACGTGGTTCTCCCTGGATCAGGAAGGTGATTCTCCTATGCTTTTTGGAAATAGGAGGTGGGTGGGGTGGATTGACCCATCCACCTCCATGGAGGTGTGTGGGGTTGCTGACCCATCCACCTCCATGGCACGAACCTGGTATTGCAGTACTTCCAGGAACGGTGCTTGGGCTCTAGGCCTTTTGGCTAAGAGCATTAGCGCAGGGTGATCCTTGATGTGTGCAAGGTGACCTCTGGCGTTTGTGATCTGACAAAGAATTGGAAAGATTGGCTACGAAAAATTTAAAAAAAAAAAAATTAAAAAAAAATTCTAATTCATTTGAAAGATCTTCACATGTGAAGGAGTTACCATTTTGCTTTTCTTCAGAGAGATGCAATGTCTGTTCCATCACTTATGGCCAGTGAACATGAGACATAAGTTCCTAATACAAACTGCCTCGTCTACTTTGGCTTTGCAATCGGTATCTTCAGTCTTTCTGACAAAAAGTCAATCTCATTGTAAAAGTGAGCAGGCTCATAGATTGTGCCTAACAAACTCCACGTAGGGTGGGCTTGTGTTTTACCTGAAGTTGACAACCATTACATAATAAGCTGTCAGACAATACTACAACCAAAACAAAATAATGGCCCAGAGTTTGCTGGAGCATGGCATCTTGTGTCTGCCCCATTAATTAGACTTTTCCTTCACCCTTCATCTCAAAATGTTTTTGGCCTGTAAGTTGCTGGAAGTGTGATCTGGTAATAGTGTAACCAGGGCATTTAGGACCTTGGCGAATGACCGGACCTCAACAGCCTTATCTGCTTAACCAATAAGATTTAAGGACTGAGAAAGAAACAGAGGAACAGCGTAGAAGGAACTAGGGTGAATTAGGGTCAGATCAGGTACAGAAAGAGAAATAAAGAGAGGGAAAGAGAGATTGGATAAAGAGACAGAAAGGAAAAGAAAAAAAATCTCTAATAACACTATGTAGATCTCTAACAACAGATTTAAGGTGATTGGCGATTGGCAGAAGAACCAAAGGCGACATAAGGAAAAACTTTTTTACGCAGCGAGTGGTATGCACTGCCTGAAAGGGTGGTGGAGGCAGATTCAATCATGGCTTTCAAAAGGGGGTTGGATTAGTACCTGAGGAAATAAAATTGCACGGCTACGGGGAAAGGCGGGCGAGTGGGACTATCTGAAGTGCTGTTGCAGAGAGCCGGCACGGGCTCGACAGGCAAATGGCCTCCTTCTGTGCTGTAACCATTCTATGATTCTATGATTCGACAATATAGGAATGTGACTCCACAGTTTAAATTGCTCCCTTTCTGGATCGGAGAGGTTGATTGGCATTGCATTATCATAAATCTAATTAAAAATGTACTTCGCTGCTAAGTACCAGCGTTAATTTTCTACGGTGTGTTTAATTGACAATTAATATGCAAATGCAGCAAATTCAGAAAGCTCACAGGGAGGTTGACGGTGAGCTGCTATTTTCATGAGGCTAATGACCAGAGTGGTGCAAATTGTCCAGGAACATGCCTATTCGCAATTCACTGGGTATCTTTCTCTCCACAAGTTGCTGGACCATTTGCGCGTTAAACTTGACATTAGTTTGGCAGCAATATCTGGGCAAATACTCTTTCAGATTTTTATTGGAAGCTGAACATTAAAAGTTACTGTTTGTTTGAAGTGACATTCCTGACTTTGAACCTCTCACCTGCTGCTGCATAAAATCTGAAGTCATAGAAAATGCTTTAGACTGGTATATGGTAGGGCAAAGTCTACGGAATATCTGTGTTTTATTATGGAAATGGGGTCTTTTCTGGAAGTACAGCCCAGTCATTTCATTTATTTTGCAACTTAAAGTTGACCCCTGGGGGGCTGATTTTCTGAGTACATGGTGCCAGCCTTACCCACCAACGAGCATGTCAGGAAATCACGGGAAGTGAAATGTATAAAAAAAAGAACTTGCATTTATAAAGCGGCTTTCATGACCTCTGAACGCAGGCAAGTAATTACGTTTTTTGAAGTGTAGTCACTTCAAATGTAGGAAACGTGGCAGCCAGTTTGTGCCACGTTTGGCCAACATCGGAGTTTTGGCACCTTTGTGTTTAGCGTACTAATAGTTCATCTTAGTTGTTGTCAGCCGTACAGAAATCACTATCAATGTGGTGCTATGATTATGTGCAGGAGAACAACTGGAATTAATCTAAAATGAAACAAGGTACTTTGCAAACTAGTCTGAATGGATTTATATTGATGGCTCATTTTGGATTAGCTCCAACCAGTTTTGGTTTCTTTTAATCTGATCAGTTCCTTAATGAGCATGTGTTTACCTTGAATATTAAATATTTGTACTTTGCTGCCAAATTCAAGTGATATATTCCCGCCCAATTGCCCTTCTTTACAATACCCTTTGTCAGATTTGTCTCTTCATTAATCTTCCTTTCTCTGCTTGTCTCTTTCATCTACTCCACTCCAGATTTTGTTTCTTATATAACTGCTCAGATCTGGTTTGTATTATTTCATTTATGAAACCTTTGCTTTCTTCTGCTATACAGCTATGAACAAATTCATAAGAGCTGCTAAAGTGTTCAGGAAATGGGGCGTTGAGTATGTCCAGCTTCAGCTCAAAACTGATGATAACAGCCTACTGCGATACATTTTGTATCAATTCCACTGCACAAGCTACATCGACTATTTAACATCACCCAGTCAGATAATTCCACCTAATCCTATTTTTAATGGTGATAAAAAGATGTGCTGGATGTTACAACTCAAACTTGGTAATGAAACAAAATTGATCCATTGTAAGGACTTTTATTTTGGTGTGTGTTCAAACTACTAACTTTGACCTAACAATTATGTGCTTGAAGTAATAAAAATGCTGGCAATTTAAAAAAAAAATGATTGTGTTCATCAGTTGTTATTTTAACATGAATCTTTTTGTCATCTGTGTCAAAACATTGAAGGCCATTAAATCTTTGTAGGTTTAAAGATCCAGGATGAGGACTCACATACAACACTGGCCTTGTTTACAACCATTACATTAACTTTATTTGTTAAGGCACTGGCCCTCTAGCAGATCAGTAAAATTCTATCTCCGAGAGTTTAGAAAACAACTGTAGATGGCAGCCCTGCAACCCAAAATACACCTGAGCCAAGAGATCTGTAATGTTTCTTCTAGCTCATACGACATGTGTATATGAATGGTGGGCTAAGATCGAGCGATCGTTTCAGTTTCACAAATGCGCCCCCTTTTCTAATGTATAACATCTACAAAACCTATGAAATGTATTTTCTCTGCACCCTTTAATGCTGGTTTTTGTCACCCTGCTCACCCACCTCTCCTGGAGGCATTGATTCATTTATTTGGTACAGAGCTACAGTTAAGATTCATGCTGTGCTGCATTGCCCAAGTGAGCCTAGATAGCCAGCAGGCTACTTGATTGCAGACTTGGAGTTCACCGCCTGAGGAAGAGAGTGTTTGAAGACCAGGCCCTCAAATCTGGCACCAAGCTCATGGTCTACAGGGCTGTAGAGACGTGGACCATATACAGTAGACACCTCAAATCATTGGAGAAATACCATCAGCGATGCCTCCGCAATATCCTGTAAATCCCCTGGGAGTTCAGACGCACCAATATCAGTGTTCTCGATCAGTCCAACATCCCCAGCATCGAAGCACTGACCACACTCGACCAGCTCTGTTGGGCAGGCCAAATAGTTCGCATGCCCAACACGAGACTCCCAAAGCAAGTGCTCTACTTGGAACTCCTACACGGCAAGCGAGCCCCAGGTGGGCAGAGGAAATGTTTCAAGGACACCCTCAAAGCCTCCCTGATAAAGTGCAACATCCCCACCAGTACCTGGGAATCCCTGGCCCAAGACCGCCCTAAGTGGAGGAAGAGCATCGGGAGGGCGCTGAGCAACTCAAGTCTCGTCGCCGAGAGCATGCAGAAATCAAGCACAGGCAGCGGGAGGAGCGTGCGGCAAACCAGGCTCCCTACCCACCCTTTCCCTCAACGGCTGTCTGTCCCACCTGTGACAGAGACTGTAATTCCCATATTGGACTGTTCCGTCACCTGAGAACTCATTTTTGGAGTGGAAGCAAGTCTTCCTCGATTTCGAGGGACTGCCTATGATGATGATGATGACTGTAGAACACTCCCATTGGAGCCTACTCCTGTTCTCACCTCACGTTCACACACTTGTCGGAATGGCAGAATAGTAATCAGGTCTGGATACCCTGACCAGAGGTGCAGGGGCTAATGGTAGCATATCTTTCACTGCCACAAACTAGCTCTTTTAAATCAGTTTGTGTGAAACTCTCTTCCATGCCTTTGTTACCCCTAGACTTGACTATTCCAAAGCTCTCCTGGCCGGCCTCCCATCTTCCATCCTCAGTAAACTTGAGCTCATCCAGAACTCTGCTGCCTGTATCCCAATTCGCACCAAGTCCTGTTCACCCATCATCCCTGTGCTTGCTGAATTATATCCACTCCATCTGACAACACCTTGATTTTAGAATTCTCATCCTTGTTTTCAAATTCCTCCAGGGCCTCACCCCTCCCTATCTCTGCACCCTCCTCCAGCCCCACAACCCCCGGGATATCTGTGCTCCTCTAATTCTGGTCTCTTGCACATTGCCGATTTTAATCGCTCCACCATTGATGGCCACGCTTTCAGCTGCCTCGGCTCTAAGCTTCGGAATTCCCTCCCTAAACCTCTCTCTCCTTTAAGTCACTCCTTAAAACCTACCTCCTTGAGCAAGCTTTTGGTCATCTATTCTAATATCGGCTTATGTGGCACGGTGTCAAATTTTCCTAACGCTCCAATGAATTGCTTTGGGACATTTTACTATGTTAAAGGTGCTATGTAATGCAAATTGTTAATTAGCCTGGCATTAACTGTCTTAGTCAGGGGTCTATTCCACGTCTGCCCCATTATTACATTGTTTCTAATCTCAAGTCTTCCTGGAGGCTTGTTCATACTCTAGTTCCATGATTACACACTAAATTAAGGTACCTATTATTATCGAATCTTGTTGGCATTTCATGTCTTTTCAGTCTTTTTCCTAATGGAAACAAGAGTTTAGTTTTGTGGAGTGCTTGCTTCTCTCCCTGGAAGCCTCTTTTATGACCCAGAATTGACGGAGTTGCAGTGGAGAAGTGAGAGCACTGGAGTGACATACTTGGTCCCCCGAGTTGGTTCCAGCACTCAGGCCCCAGCTCCATCCTGCTGTCCAGACCCTGATCATAATATATAGGTGGAATATAGTGCAATATAAAACATGCAGACTGAATTCATTGGCTGCATTACACAGTACACAATGTGAAAGTTTTACAAAAGAAATTTGCATTTGACTTCAATTCAGAGTTATTTAGGACTGCAAAAAGAGGCCTTAATATACAGTAAATGCTCCATGGAGATGTCAAAAAATACAGGTTGCATGTTTTCCAAATGAGCTTTGACCAATATTTTGTATAAGGTTAGAATAAGTTGCTTTGACTCATATTCAAAATTCCTTCAGATGGATGCCATTACATGACTAGTCTTTACACTGACTGTACATTTCTAGTGAATTATTACTAATCATTTAGCTTTTCCATCTTTGCTAATGGACATCCCTTCTTCAAATGCATGTTTCATGTTATTTGCCAATATTCACAGCTTAACATTTATATCTACATTAAAATCCATCTGTCCTTCCTGAACCCATCCACTTCATTATTCGGGATCTCTTTGAATACATATTGTCAGTCTCTCTAATGATTATCACCTGGCCACATAGCTTGATGGGATATTTGTGAGGGAGGCTGGGAAACATTATTTTAACTTTATGTTTCCAGTAGGTCGCTGTAAATAGCAGCAGCCTGCCTAAAATTTGGAGGTTTTAGAGGCAGGAAAGTTCCGTTCTCTCAAATGCTTCTTTCCAGTAACATACTTCTGTTGGAAATGGACTCATGGTCCAATTAATGGGCACCGTGAATTTGCTGTGTGCAGCACTTTGAGGCCTTTTCAAATGACATGGCATTGTATGAATGCAAGTAATTTATTATGTGACATGTTTCAGAATTCAACAGAGACTAACAGGTTTCTTGAAAGCGAGGGAGAGACAATCTATGGGGCAAGTTAACCAGGGACCATTCTTGTGCACTGTGTTTGGAAGTGATCACAGAAGAGTAATGGCAAAGCAGTAATTCTCAGCTGTATGGTGTAATGGAGCTCAACATAAAGTTAAGCATCGATCTGAGAGCAGCTATTGTGACACTGATCTAATCTAATTAGTCACAAGTACTCAGGTTCATTTCTAGAGGAATAGAATTGGAAAGCAAAGAAGCTATGTTAAACTTGCATAGAACCTTGGTTAGACCACACTTAGAGTACTGTGCACAGTTCTGGTCTCCATATTACAAAAGGGATATCCCTTCTTAGACGATCCCTCTTATCGAGGATGACTTGCTTCCACGACAAAAAGGGATGAGTTCACAGGTGTTTCAATGAAGGCCCCGAACTACATGTTGAAGGGTGGAAGATTCCTGCGCTGTGCGTGGATTTATTTAATGTGTGCACACCAGCAATGGGATATAAGGGATATAGAGGCACTGGGGAAGGTGCAAAAAAGATTTACAAGGATAATATCAAAACTGATAGGTTATAACTATCAGGAAAGAGAGAACATGCTGGGGCTCCTTCCTCCAGAAAAGAAAGGCTGGAGGTCTTTACAATTATGAATGGGTTTGATAGGATAGACGTATAAAAGATGTTTCCACTTGTGGGGGAGTAGAAAACTAGGGGTCATAAATATAAAAACGTTACTAATAAATCCAATAAGGGATCCAGGAGGAACCTTTTTACCCAGAGAGTGGTGAGAATGTGGAACTCGCTACCACAGGGAGTAGTTGAAGCAAATAGCACAGATACATTTAAAGGGAAGCTAGATAAACACACAAGGGAGAAAGGAATAGAAGGATAAGCTGATAAGAGTTAGATGAAGAGGGGTGGGAGGAGGCTCGTATGAAGCAGAAACACCAGCATGGACCAGTTGAGCCGAATGGCCTGTTTCTATGCTGTAAATATTATGTAAATTTATGTAACTGCGATTAGCTAATACAGCAGTCATCAAAACCACATTCATAAGAAACTTCCTGGCCTGAATGGCCTAGTTGCCAACTGCCTTAATCTGCTGAACCCCTGGTGAAGCCCTCGGCAATGTTTCACAGACTGCTTCGACCAATGTAAAAACTGAACAATGTGTGAAAGTGAGAACCAGCGTTCTAGCTTTAAATCCGATTGTACAGTGGTTGGAACTCTGCTACAGAAATGCAATTGAAGTGACTGATATTCTCGAGTCAGCCCAGACCAGAAACTGATTTACGTAAGTTTTGCCGGGATATGTTTGGGTTCCTTGTGAATGACAAAACCGGAAACTAAAATCCAAACCAACAGCACAGAACCAGGCCAACTTATTGTTTGTAGCAGACTCCAGGTTATAGTCAAGTGTGGTTAAATAAAATCAGGCAAAGTATTCCATCAAGGCTAATTCCCCAAAATTGGAATAGTTACCAATCGATCACTTATAGTGAATTAGTGCATATGGTAGAAGTTTGTAAGTGAATAATGATAAAGTGCTTTAAGTATGTAAGAACATAAGAATTAGGGGTAGGTGTAGGCCATTCGGCCCCTCGAGCCCAGTCTGCCATTCAATGAGATCATGGCTGATCTTCTACCTCAACCCCACTTTCCTGCACTATCCTCATATCCCTTGATTCCCTTAATATCTAAAAATCTATCGATCTCTGTCTTGAATATACTAAGACTAAGCCTCCACAGCCCTATGGGATAGAGAATTCCAAAGATTCACCACCCTCTGAGTGAAGAAGTTTCTCCTCATCTCAGTCCTAAACGGTTGACCCCTTATTCAATGTCAATAGTTTTATTTGGTTCAGCCAATCAAAATATGTCAACAGAAGCAACACATTTGTTGTTTTGGTTTCTGGGAAATTTGAACCAATCGGAAAGACAACGGGGCAGACAGGTATGACGGCATCCTCTGAGAATACGTCGTCATTGAAATTGACCGGGATTTCTCCTAAACCTGCGATCTGTCAAGGAACGCCTTGGCAGATGATCCACACCAACGGAGAAATACTCATTGCAGGCATAGAATTGGGCTAATTACCCACCAACTGCCCAGCAATTACGTCCAAATGTTTTACGGTTAATAAAAGCAGGTGCAGGAGCCTGTCTCACTGTGAAAGGAATCCACTTGAGTGCATCGGAAAGGATTGTTAACCCCTCTGGTATCACTTTGAAATAAAATACATGTACCAAGTGGCAACGCTGAGAAACATTAAAAATATAAAATATGACAATTAATATTTTAAAATTATCAATGTTTTTTGCACTCCAATTGTATGGTCAAGAACTGGGTATTGGCAATCATTTATACTTCCTCCAAATGGATGAAATAAAACCATTTTGTAATTAATTATTTTATATAATACATTTAAAGCTGCCCCACAGCTGGTGTGCTACGTGCATGGTGTATAGTAAATCAAAATGGTTCACTGCCAACGCCTTTCAGTGCTGTTGAATCACAATCTGTCATCCTTTCTCACTAATGGACCTTTGACAGGGTATTAAATACTGGCCTTAAAAAGAATTTTAAAATTACCTGATTTACATAAAATACACTGAACACGTCCTTAATTTAAAATGTCAGGATGTTTGAGCTCGCAAAACACTGCAATGTTCTTTCGTGCAAATAAGAAAAGGAACATGTTTCTTAGCATGAAATATAAATAACTTAACGTTTAACACAGTTCCTAAGTGATAGAAACTGCTTTAACCTCAATAGAAGGTTGAACAGCGAAACAATTTATTTCACTTTAGTAAGTGGTAAAAGGATGAGAATCTTTCCATTGACCTCAAATTATCTTTTTTAACCTTCAGGTGAAAAACAAATGGCAAATTATTGTTGGTATTTTGTTACATAATTTTAACAAAATGCTGATGTATGAAATAAGTCCAAGTATCAGTTCAATTAAAAGTTTTTAAAAATTTTTTAAAAGTTTTTAAAATATAATATCAATGGAAGAGACTGCAAGAAGTTTCTGTGGGCGTGACTTAGTACGGCCAGGCTTTGTGGACGTGTCTTCCCTTACGCATCAGCTGTGCACTGCGTCCTGGCCTTTGTGAAGTATGTAATACGCTGCCCACAATTCTGTGGCCCTGAAGAGCAAGCCTACGTTTTGGGCTGCGCAGACGGTATGTCCGTGTTATTTTCAGAGTTTGGTGGCAAACTCCGCAGCCAGGCCGCCGACCGGAATTTTTGGGGCCATGATTATTTTTGTGTGAAATGCACACTTTTAATGTGTACTGCGCGTTATATGCAAGACTTGTCATGTATTACCAGTGAGTCTCCTGTGGTGTCGCTCATGGAAGAAATAGCAGGGAAAAGTCCCCTCTGCGATGTGCCTGGAGAAATGGTCAGAGGAGAAATGGACGGAGATTTGTAAAGTCAGTCTCCACCCCCCACTGCGCTATCTTGGGATTTCCATGAAGCGTTGCTGGGTCTGCACCTGCAGTCGGCCACAAGCCCAGTGGAGCGATTTTAATGAAGTGTGAGGGCGTGTTCCCGGCCTCCGACCTAATCATCTGCTGAATCCACTTGTGGGGCAGCCCACGAAACTGACACTATTACCTGCTCTGAGACCCGCGCCAAAATGGGGGATCTGTAGAGAGGCCAGGCTACAGGCTGGAGACAGGAAGGTAGGTTTTACATTTAGTGTCAGCTGTGACTCAGTGGCTCAGAGTGCAAGCAAGTCTTCCTCGATTCCGAGGGACTGCCTATGATGATGATTGGGTAGCACACCAGCCTCTGAGTCAGAAGGTTTGTGGGTTCAAGTCCCACTTCAGGGACTTGAGCACTAAAAAATCTAAGCTGACACACCAGTGCAGTGCTGTCAGAGGTGTGTCTTTCGGATGAGATGTTAAACCGAGGCCCCGTCTGCCCTTTCCGGTGGACGTAAAAGATCCTGTGGCACAATTTCGAAGAAGAGCAGGGGAGTTACCCTGGTGTCCTGGCCAATATGTATCCCTCAATAAACATTAAAAAACACCTGATTATCTGGTCATTATCATGTTGCTGTTTGTGGGAGCTTGCTTGTGCACAAAATTGGCTGCCGCGTTTCCTACACACTGACTACTACACTCCAAAAGTACTTCATTGGCTGCAAAGAGCTTTGAGATGTCCGTTGTTCATGAAAGGTGATATATAAATTTTCTTTCTTTTTTCCTTTTCCTCCCCTCAGAACAAATGGCAGCACTCGGAAACGTTGGCTGCTACTCTCTGATCCTAATGACCGCCCCTTACATAGAAACATTGGGCCCAAGTTTCCACAAGAAAAAAAACGGGCGCCCCTCCGAGTTGGGCACCCGTTTTTCGCGCCTAAAACGGCACCTAAAAAAATCCTCGGTATTCTCCACCTACTTACAGGTCCTTTGGCCCTCGGCGCAGCCAGCACGAGCTGTGGGGGGGGCGGAGCCAGGTCCCGGCGCTGAAAACAGTGCCGGGACCTCTGCACATGCGCGCTACAGTGGGCACGCAAGTGCAGTAGCTCCAGGCGCCGAACTGTGTGGGAGGGGCCCGAAGCACGCAGCCCCTAGCCCTGGCTGAATGGCCTCACTGGGGCTGCATGAATGAGGCTCCTCCCACGGCCAGCTCCTGCTCCCCGCCCCCGACAAGACCCGACACCCGCTCCCCCCCCCGCCCCGACCCGCTCCCCCCCCCGCCCCGACCCGACCCGACCCGAGACCCGACACTTGCTCCCCCCCGCCCCGACCCGCTCCCCCGCTGCCCCGACCCGAGACCCGCTCCCCCCCCCCCCGCCCCGACCCAAGACCCGCTCCCCCCCCCCCCCGCCCCGACCCGAGGCCCGCTCCCCCGCCCCCCCGCCCCGACCCGACCCGACCCGACCCGAGACCCGACACCCACTCCCCCGCCCCGACCCGAGACCCGCTCCCCCCCGACCCAAGACCCGCTCCCCCGCCCCCCCGACCCGAGACCCGCTCCCACTCCCCCCGACCCGAGACCCGCTCCCCCCTCCCCCCCGCCCCGACCTGAGGCCCGCTCCCCCCCCCGACCCGACACCCGCTCCTGTTCCCCGACCCCCCCTCCCCCTCCCCCGACCCCCCCTCTCCCTCCCTCCTCCCCCTCCCTCCCCTCCCCTCTCTCCTCCCCCTCCCTCCCCTCCCCTCTCTCTCCCTCCCTCCCCTCTCTCTCCCTCCCCCCACTCTCTCTCCCTCCCCTCTCTCTCTCTCCCTCCCCTCTCCCTCCCCTCTCCCTCCCTCCCCTCTCTCTATCTCCCTCCCCCCCTCTCTCCTCTCCCTCCCCTCTCCCTCCCTCCCCTCTCTCTCCCTCCCTCTCTCTCTCCCTCCCTCTCTCTCCCTCCCCTCTCCCTCCCTCCCTCTCTCTCCCTCCCTCTCTCTCTCCCTCCCTCCCTCTCGCTCTCTCTCTCTCTCTCCCCCCTCCCGTTCAGCGGCACGAACGGCTGCAGAATTCTCCCTGGCTGAAGCACTTTCACACAGGTAGGAAGATGGTTTATTTAATCTTTTCTTGGCTTATAAATGTTTATTCAGGTTGGATTTATTTGTATAATATTTGTAGAAGTATAAATAAGGATTTATTGCCGAATTTAATGAGTTCCCTCCCCCCCCCCCACCTCGTTCTGGACGTCTAATTTGTAACCTGCGCCTGATTTTTTAATGTGTAGAACAGGTTTTTTCAGTTCTACAAAAATCTTCACTGGCTCCATTCTACTTTAGTTTGGAGTACATTTTCACTGTGGAAACTTTCAAATCAGGCGTCAGTGGCCGGACACGCCCCCTTTTGAAGAAAAAATTCTGTTCTAAACTAGAACTGTTCTACCTGACTAGAACTGCAGCAAAAAAAAATGTGGAGAATTGCGATTTCTAAAATAGTCCGTTCTCCACCAGTTGCTCCTAAAAATCAGGCGCGAATCATGTGGAAACTTGGGCCCATAGAAACATAGAAAATAGGTGCAGGAGTAGACCATTCGGCCCTTCGAGCCTGCACCACCATTCAATAAGATCATGGCTGATCATGCAACTTTAGTACCCCATTCCTGCTTTCTCTCCATACCCCTTGATCCCTTTAACCGTAAGGGCCACATCTAACTCCCTTTGGAAATATATCTAACAAACTGGCCTCAACAACTTTCTGTGGTAGAGAATTCCACAGTTTCACAATTTTCTGAGTGAAGATGTTTCTCCTCATCTCGGTCCTATATAGCTTACCCCGTATCCTTAGACTGTGAACCCTGATTCTGGACTTCCCCAACATCCGGAACATTCTTCCTGCATCTAACCTGTCCAGTCCCGTCAAAATTTTATATGTTTCAATGAGATCCCCTCTCATTCTTTTAAATTCCAGTGAATTTAAGCCTAGTCGATCCAGTTTTTCTTCATATGTCACTCCTTCCAATATCTCCTCCTTTGTCCTTGTCTGTCATTTTCTTTCTGTCACAACTGCTGTTGCTGAACAGAAACATGTATTTACTTGAATTATTTCTGTCATAAATGCACAAGAGCTTTTGCCGGGAGCAACTCGTTTCCCCAAGCGGGCACCCTTCAACCACTGGTTGGGTAAGGTGACCCAGTCCAGTCCCATCAGACCTCCAAAAGTGGGGAATTTTGATTCTCCCAGCCATGGCTCACCTCGTAAAATAATTGTCCGTTAATAAATTATATTAGTCACATTTAATTTTCTCAAGCTATTTTCAAGATTAATACTATTTCTAAATGCAAAACACAGCTGGAATAATGGGACATAATCCCTTTCTTTCAGTATGAATAATCTAATCAGCTGGAAACAAATTTGCTTTTTGTGCGACAGCAGCAATGTTTGGAACAGGTTTGCAATACAATTTTCTCATCCCCCTCCCCTTACGCTGTGCAACAGGCTTACGGCGCCTGTTTGCACCAGACATAACAATTTTCAGGGTAGTTAATTTGCAGTAGGTGGGCAATTAGCCCAACATCTCGCCATCACTTTGATTTGAATGAGAAGGTGAAACGTGCAGCTAAGTGCATGTGTTGTCGGAACCTGACAGATCGCAGTCATACCGACCACGGATTCAGGGCCATTATATGTCAGGAAAATGTTACAAATGTCACAAAAATAGCATCACTTTCAAGAGTGCGATTCTGAATATTCGTTACCTGTGACCATTTCCCTGTAATCCAAATATGTTCACAAGATGCAGTAACGCAGCTTTGGATAGGAGGAGGCCGGGTTGAAAGGTTGCAGTAACTTTCCTCCATTTGCTCCTGGATGTGGTTCACACACAGCACCTTGCGGATTTGCAAACCTTGGCCACATGATGCAGAGCACTGGAAACAGGAACAAGAACACGTGTAAAAAACACAGATGTGGGATTTCTTTCTGTTTTTGCATACACAATGTTGAGTACAGAATTTCATGGCCACGTGCAGTCTGAACTGAATTTGGAATCCAATATTATCTATTTTACAGATTGATTGAGACATATCATTGATTCTGACATGTGTCAGCTGTGGCTCAGTGGGTAGCACACTTGCCTCTGAGTCAGAAGGTTGTGGGTTCAAGTCCCACTCCAGGAACTTGAGCACATAAATCTAGGCTGACACTCCAGTGCAGTGCTGAGGGAGTGCTGCACTGTTGGAGGGGCCATCTTTTGGATGAGGCATTAAACCGAGACTCAGTCTGCTCTCTCAGGTGGACGTAAAAGATCCCATGGCACTATTTTGAAGAAGAGCAGGGGAGTTATCCCCGGTGTCCTGGCCAATATTTATCCCTCAATCAACATCATTATCACATTGCTGTTTGTGGGAATTGCTGTGTGAAAATTGGCTGCTGTGTTTCCTACATTACACTTCAAAAAGTACTTCATTAGCTGTAAAGTGCTTTGAGACCCCTGGTGGTTGTGAGAGGCGCTATATAAATGTAATTCTTTCTTTTTATTCTTTATATTGATAAGCATCTATACTGTCTCAGATAACGCACTGTGCAGTTAGACACAATGGTCTCTTTAAAACTGGTATCGCACGTGTGTGGCCAGACATTTGGTAGACAAAGAAAAATTACTTGAATTATCTTACCATAACTTTCTCTTCAATAGCCTGCATTCTAAAATTTGAGAAATTCACACCTACCATTGCTTTCCAAGTAAACTAGTTCAGACATCAAAGTTACATAGCCCAAGATCTCTCCATTTCTTTCTATAAGCTTCACTCA
Organism: Pristiophorus japonicus; assembly: GCF_044704955.1. NCBI lineage: Eukaryota > Metazoa > Chordata > Chondrichthyes > Pristiophoridae > Pristiophorus > Pristiophorus japonicus. Next base: position 76,948,548 of record NC_091991.1, on the reverse strand, counting down.
TTGTCATGGTAACTATAATATACCCTTTTTTGAGGTAGATTTTGTTGCTCACAGGCAGAAATAACTTTCTCCCAGTTAAAGGGTTTTTGAAACCAGTTTTTCAAGAACATGATGCCCCACAAAAGTAAAATGTTTCAACCCCCATCTTCCCAAGAATAACTTCTGCCTTTGCCTATAAATCAATAAATCACGGTGCTTCAAAAGTAATAAATTGTGTGCAAAGTGTTTTGAGACGTTTTGACAAGATAAGGTGCTAAATATATACATGGGGCATTTATGACTTATACAAGGGGTAGGTGTAGGTCAGCAAATGTAAACGATTTTACTTCAGAATAAAGTTGACAGAGTTATTGCACCGATCGCTGCAGGATAAAGTTGACAGAGTTATTGCACTGAGGTCTGCAGGAGAGATGGAAGCAGGGTGACTGAGACACAAGTCGTATTGCTCACGGGAACATTGTTCGCCCAATCACAGGCAAATACCGTTCACTGATTTTAGCCAGATAAACAGACAATGGTTTACTCATACAGAGAACTCCAAGTAGTTGTGAGGGTAATTATCCTCTTGCGCATCCTTGATTTTAATCGCTTCACCATTGGTGGCCCTGCTTTCGGCTGCCTAGGCCCCAAGTTCTGGAATTCCCTCCCTAAACCTCTCTCCCCTCCTTTCAGATGCTCCTTAAAACCTACCTCTTTTACCAAGCTTTTGGTCATTTGTCCCAATATCTCCTTATATGGCTTGGTGTCAAATTCTGTTTGATAACGGTCCTGCGACGAGCCTTGGGACATTTTATTATGTTAAAGGCGCTATATAAATGCAACGTGTTGTTGTTATGCTGTTGACGGGAACCTGTGTTGGCAGAGAGCACATATTGGAAATTTGGTTGCCCGTTGCACGTCATTTTCCAATGAAATGTTTTGGAATCCATGCACATCCTAAAGTTCCGACATGTGCTGTCCATGGGAGAAGCTCCCCGCTGGCAGTGCCAAGTCGGAAAATTACCCCTTGGGAATCCCACTGCCAGACACCAAGTACCAGCTGGGGGAGTGAAATTAGCTGCTGCCCTTAGTGATGCTGCTGGCTTTTTACACACATCAACGGGTGAGATTATGATATATGGGCCAGGCACTGGGAGCGGGGAAAGTGGTGCACTTTGGGCCACATTCAAATGAAATATTGTTGTTTAAACAAAGTCGGTGGATTTCAGTGTGGGACAGTGGTTTGGGTAAGTTGCTATGCCCAAGAATGTAGGTAAGCAAGCCCAATTAACATCAGTAGGTGTTTACTACTGCATTTCCATTTCTTTCTCACCCCACTCCATCTATGGGCCGGATTTTCGCCGACTTTGCGACCGGGTTTATGCCGCGATTTGACCCTCCCCGGCAAAAACTCGGTCGGCAGGATCCTCGGGTACCTGTTTGCGACAGTGCATCCACGTACCGCCGGGGAGAGGTGGGCCGACATGCAATGGCGCAGATTGCGTTTGCCTCATACTTTTGGCACTCTCCTGACTCTTACACCGCGCCCAGAATACCGACAGGGTCAAACCTGTCCGTGCAGCCCTGCCAGCAGCGGTAAGTATGAAGACCTGCAAAAAAGCTAAGTTAAAATTTTTATGTTTTTATTATTTTTCAGCGATTTAGTAGGTAAGGGTTTTGTGAAAGTTTTTTGAATGATTTTTGCAATTTTTTTTGTTTTTCCCCCTCCCAAGGCCTCTCTCGCAGCGCTACCGGCCCCAGATTAAAAGTTGGCGAAACTCACGGTTTGCGCCGCGAATCCTCGTGCAACATCTCCTTTACTGATATAAAGGCCTAAAGTTAGGCCTAAAAACGGTAGTGCAGCGAAAATGGTAATTTTAGCGTGAAACTACCGTTTTTGCCGAAAACCGGGAATCTAGCCCTACGAGTGCACTGGTTCTGTTTTCCTGTATATCCATCTAGAATCATAGAATCTTACATCACAGGAAGAGACCATTGGACCCGCCGTGCCTGTGCCGGCTCTTTGAAAGAGTTGTACAATTTAGTCCCACACTCAAGTATCTAGTAATGTTCAATAGTATATTGCAAATCTTGGGGACCAATTTCCGCACAGACTCTTTCATTCATCTGCCTTAACTTTGGTGGAAAAGCCATGGAAAACCTGGGATAATCGAGCAATGGATGGCCAATCCAATCCGTCCATTTACTGTTCCAGTGGTGAAGGTGCAAATGACCCACTCTTTATGATTTGATTTTTGCAAAGGGTCTCTGATGACAAGGCTCCTCTGCAGGCCTCTGTGCAAGTATCACTGACAGGTGGAGATTCCAGACTGATGGTAATATGGTTTTATGGTCATTCAACCCGTTTTTAACTTCAGTTCAATTTTGCGCAGAAATCATTGTGAAAATTTGGGATTATTTTCAATTGAGATTCAAGCGTCTCCTGTTAAAAGTTGGTGCTTATTGCTCAGTAACACAATATTCATGGAAATACACACTGCACTTTTCTAACATGTACACTGCCTAATATCCCTGCCATCTGTAGCAGATTAGCCCTGTTTATAAAAAATGGTGTGTAAAGTGGGGCACTAATAGGTTGAGCTCAAATTGCCTCCTAGTATTGTCTCTACCAAATCTCACAGCACCCAGCAGTTCTCCCTCACAGCTTGATCTAAATCTGTAAAACAGCAATTAGCATTAACAGTTAAGAGTGTATAGGGATTGAATGAGTGCAGTGAATATGCCTACAATGGACCATAAATACAAGACTACTTTATACGGGCTGGAGATCTGTCTTCAGCTCTAATTGCACTCAGTAAATCATCTGGGATATATTCAAGATTTCCAACGAGGGTTTATGAAGTCCTATTAATACTATGCGTCTGAGAAAAAAATCCCTTTTATTAGGTTTCAAGGCCACGGAAAAAGATTTGAATTACTAACTACTTCATTCAATCTGCTAACATGTACTTATTGCATCTACTCAATGCATGCATCATTTTCAATTAACAAGTCTGTAGAAACATGTACGGCTTAACTGGCCTTCTCTTAATTAAAAATGAGAACCTTGGCCCACATGGTTTTCACGCAATGTAAATTGGAGTTCACTGGGGCCTCCTATATACAGTAAATAAAGTAACCTACGTATCACTCTCTACATTCCATGGAGCTCCCCTGTGCAATGGAATGTTCAGCCCATGATACAGGCATTAGTGGGTTGCTTGGACTGTAGGGGGCTGAAATTGACCCATTCTATAAGGCCTGTGGCCATCTGTAAGCTGCGGCCACGGGTCGGTGCGGACTGGCTGCTGATTCGCCGTGGAGGGGCCACCATTTTTGATATTGCTCTCCTTTACTTTTGGAGCGGTGTCCGGGACCGTTCCGCCCATTTACCCGCCGCGGCGTGCACACGCCGACCCCTTACCGATTGGTGGCGACCCCTTCCTGAAATTGCCCTGTGGGAAATTGTCTCTTTCGGAAATTGTCCAGCGGGAGCAGCGCCGCTGCTGGTCGGTACCACTGACAGCTTTTGCTGTCGGTACCCTTTTTGTGGCTTGGCGGCCCGGTCACCTTTAAAGGGGAGGTGGTGCTGCCGGCGACTCCATGTTTTTTTTTCCGGCCGACTGCCATGTCGGGCCGACAATTATGCCCATGGGTTCTACCGGGTCGCCAACAGACAGCCTAGTACCCCCTCTGGGGTGCCAGGCTGCTGTTCCGGCCGAAACCCTCCCTGATGTCCCAGTGTTTGCCACTAAAGTGGTTGATGAGTTCGGTTCGCAGCAGCCCTCCCCTTTAATTGAAGGGGAGGGACGTTGTGATGCACCAGTGCAATGACGTCATCAGTGCAGTGCTGATGACTTGGATTGTTGGCCACACCGACTCGCCCCCACTTCCGCCCCGCTAGTAGCAGCTACTCCGACCCAAGCGCACTTCCACCCCAATGATGAGGTCACTTCCGCTCCAACCCTTCCAGATTGGTAGGTGCACCCCGTTTCGGGCGGAGGGCAATTTCGGCCCCTACATCTCTGGGAATATTTGTACAGAGGTGGAACTAAGTATGTCTAAAAGTATGTGAAAAGATGGAGGTTTCCACATCACTGTAGAGATGTCCAGATTGGCTTTCTATGTTATATTCAATAAGAACAGAATATATCAAACAGAGAAGGCCATTTAATAACAGGAGAAAGAAAGGTACTTATATATATCACCTTATTATGCTTGAATATCTCAATATACTTCACACAATGAATGGACTCAATGTACTTCACACAATTAATTCTGTTTTTGGAGTGGAATTATATATTTAGTCCATTTCGCTTGCTCTGTTACTTAGGTACTGAATGAAAATCTGTACTGACAATTTTTCATATTTCTCTGATCTCAAACTTAGATCTCTATAGTCCCTACTGAATCAGGAATCCGTCTTAACTCCCAACTGAACCTGTACTCTGCCAGGTGACAGACTCCTCTACAAGTTGGTAAGTTTGTTATAAGTTTAAGGAAGGGGGGAAATTAAAAGGGAGTATCACTACAGAGTGATACAAATCTCTTTGGTTACCTGGTTTATTGTTCTCTCCCATATTGTACCAAGGTGTAACACGAGCCCCTTCTCCAGTCCAACAGCACATATTTAAGGAAGATTGAAAAATTTGGCCAAAGCCTCAGTTATCTTTCGACCAGTATCCACTACAAGCCCACTGACTCCCACAGCTATCTGGAGTACATGCTTGACAAATCTTCTAGAATTCTTTGAGGATGTAACTAGTAGAGTGTAAAAGGGAGAACCAGTGGATGTGGTGTATTTGGACTTTCAAAAGGCTTTTGACAAGGTCCCACACAAGAGATTAGTGTACAAATTTAAGGCACATGGGATTGGGGGTAATGTATTCACGTGGATAGAGAAATGGTTGGCAGACAGGAAGCAAAGAGTGGGAATAAACGGGTTCTTTTCAGAATGGCAGGCAGTGACTAGTGGAGTACCGTAGGGTTCAGTGCTGGGACCCCAGCTATTTACAATATACATTAATAATTTAGACGAAGGAATTGAATGTAATATCTCCAAGTTTGCAGATGGCACTAAGCTGGGCGGCAGTGCGAGCTGTGAGGAGGATGCTAAGAGGCTGCAGGGTGACTTGGACAGGTTAGGTGAGTGGGCAAATGCATGGCAGATGCAGTATAATGTGGATAAGTGTGAGGTTATCTACTTTGGTGGCAAAAACTGGAAGGCAGATTATTATCTTCATGGTGACAGTTTAGTAAAAGGGGAGTTTAGCAACGAGACCTGGGTGTCATGGTACATCAGTCATTGAAAGTAGACATGCAGGTACAGCAGGCGGTTAAGAAAGCATATGGCATGTTGGCTTTCATAGCGAGAGGATTTGAGTATAGGAACAGGGAGGTCTTGCTGCAGTTGTACAGGGCCTTGGTGAGACCACACCTTGAGTATTGTGTGCAGTTTTGGTCTCCTAATCTGAGGAAGGACATTCTTGCTATTGAGGGAGTGCAGCGAAGGTTCACCAGACTGATTCCTAGGATGGCAGGACTGACATATGAAGAAAGACTGGATTGACTAGACTTATATTCACTAAAATTTAGAAGAATGAGAGGGAATTTCATAGAAGCATATAAAATTCTGACGGGATTGGACAGGTTAGATGCGGGAAGAATGTTCCCGATGTTGGGGAAGTCCAGAACCAGGGGTCACAGTCTAAGGATAAGAGGTAAGCCATCTAGGACCGAGATGAGGAGAAACTTTTTCACCCAGAGAATTGTGAACCTATGGAATTCTCTACCACAGAAAGTTTTTGAGTCCAGTTTGCTGAATATATTCAAAAGGGAGTTAGATGTGGCCCTTATGGCTAAAGGGATCAGGGGGTATGGAGAGAAGGCAGGAGTGGGGTACTGAAGTTGCATGATCAGTCATGATCATATTGAATGGCGGTGCAGGCTCGAAGGGCCGAATGGCCTGCTCCTGCACCTATTTTCTATGTTTCTATGTTTCTCCCATCCCGCTTCCTCTAAGAACTCCATTCTCGTCTCCCAGTTTCTCCATCTCTGTCGCATCTGCTCCGATGATGCCACCTTCCATACTAGTGCTTCTGATATATCTTCCTTTTTTTTCAACCGAGGATGCCCCTATACCATGGTTGACATGGCCCTCTACTATGCCCGTTCTATTTCCCGCACTTCTGTTCTCACCCCTTCCGCTCCCCCCGAGAACCATGATAGGATTCCCCTTGTCCTCACCTTTCACCCCATCAGCCTCCAATTCAACATATCGTCCTCCGCCATTTCCCCCACCTCCAGCATGATCCCACCACCAAACACATCTTCCTATCCCCTCCCCTGTCAGCATTCTGAAGGGATCACTCCGTCTATGACACCCTGGTCCACTCAATCACCCCCCAACACCCCTTCCCCTTCCCACAGCACCTTCCTGTGCCAGCACAGGAAATGCACCTGCCCTTTAACCTTCTCCCTTCCCATTGTCCAGGGCCCCAAACACTCCTTTCAGGTGAAACAGCGATTTATTTGTATTTCTCGAAATTTAATATATTTGCTGCTCACGATGTGGTCTCCTCTACATTGCGGAGACCAAATGCAGATTGGGTGACTGCTTTGCGGATCACCTCCATTCAGTCCGTAAGTGTAACTCCGAGCTTCCGGTCGCCTGTCACTTTAATTCTCTGCTCCACTCCCACTCCGACATCTCCGTCCTCGGTCCCCTACACTGTTCCAATGAAGCTCAACGCAAGCTTGAGGAACAGCATCTCATCTTCCATTTAGGCACTTTACAGCCTTCTGGACTCAACATCGAGTTCAACAATTTCAGACCATAACCTCTGCCCCTATTTTTTCACAATGCCAACTGTTGTTGATTCTGCCATTCCTAATTACACCTCATCTAGGGCCCAAGTACACCAAAAAATTTTTTTCTAAGTTTCCCCGTTTGATTTCTTCATTTTGGCGCAGCCTCAGCTGTCCTTTAGTTTTGGGGATGATCAGGTTGCCACGGTAACCAGGGACACAATGCGAGCTGAGGCTGCAAAGTGAAAGAAACAGCGAGCTCACAGCACATTAAAATGCATTGCAGCGACTTAAGAACACATTAAAATACATTGCAGCAACTTAAAAACACATTAAAATAAATTGCAGTAATATACCTCCAATTATTAAAGTTCCCACCCACCCCTCCCGATGCTGGTGCCGATCCCCGCCCCAAGCCCTGGCCAAGTGTCCGCTCCCCCGCCCCTGGCCCGGGCCGAAGGGCCTCCCGGTCCACTCCCCTGCCCGTCCCTAGCCCCGAGTGCCTTGTTGGTCCTGCTCCCCAGCCCAGGCTGAGTGGCCTCCCGGTCCGCTCCCCTGCCAGGCCGAATGGCCTCCTCCCTCCTGATCCCCACACCTAACTATACCCGAAAGGCTCCCCCCCCCCGGCACCTCTCCCCCCTCTCTCCCACCTCTCCTGCTGCTGCTGTCCGGGCATCTGCTGCACTGATTTACTTACCTGCGTCGATTTCCTTAACTCTCCAGAAGGTACTTCTGCAGAGACCACATAAGCTGGTCTAAGCAGAACTGGAGTAATTCTCAGCTGGCCAAACTTCTCTAAATGGCCAGAATTGGCACGGATGGCAGGTTACGCCCCCGTTAGCTGAAAAAAAAATGTACCTAAAAAAATTGTTACTAACTGAGTTACGCTGATGCAATGATTGGGGAAACTGTTCTTTTAACGTAGGCCAAAAAAAGCAGCCTGCTCCAAAAAAACAGCGCAAATCACTGGGGAAATTTGAGCCCCTAGACTCATCTTTTGTTTCTTAACTTGTCCCATTGCCATTTCCTTTTACCTTGCACCATCATCCCTTTTGTCTTTTAATCTCTCTTGACTTCCATCGTATCATAGACCTTCCCCTTTTGTTCTTTCCTCCTCGCCCCCCTTTCCCTGCACTTGCTTAAACTGTTACATCTCTAACTTTTTCCAGTTCTGAAGAAGGGTTATTGACGTGAAACGTTAACTCTGTTTCACTTTCACCGATGCTGCCTGACCTGCTGAGTATTTCCAGCATTTTCAGTTTTTACCTCAGTTATCTCTTCTCTGATTTCTTTCAACAACCTAGGATGGATGTTACAGGGCCCGGTGACCTAGTCACCTTGAGTTCTGCTAATTCTTTCATAGAATCATAAAAAATTATGACACAGAAAGAGGCCATTCGGCCCATCGTGTCCGTGTTGGTCGAGAAAGAGCTACTCAGCCTAACCCCACCTTCCAGCACTAGGTCCATAGTCCTGTAGGTTACGGCTCTTTAAGTGCACATCTGAGTACTTTTTAAATGTGGTGAGGGTTTCAGCCTCTACCACCCTTTCAGGCTGTGAGTTCCAGACCTACACCACCCTCTGGGTGAATTTGTTTTCCTCATCTCCCCTCTAATCCTTCTACTAACTACTTTAAATCTATGCCCCTGGTTATTGACTCCTCTGCTTAGGGAAATATGTCCTTCCTATCCACTCTATCTAGGCCCCTCATGATTTTATACACCTCAATGAAGTCTCCCCTCAGCCTCCTCTGTTCCAAGGAAAATAATCTCAGCCTATCCAATCTTTCCTCATAGCCAGCATTTTTCAGTCCTGGCAACATCCTCGTAAATATCCTCTGCACCCTTTCCAGTGCAATCACATCTTTCCTGTAATGTGGTATCCAGAACTGTTCACATTACTCAAGCTGTGGCCGAACTAGTGTTGTACACAGTTCTAGCATAACTTCCCTCCTCTTGTATTCTATGCCTCAGTTAATACAGGAAAGCAGTCCGTATGCCTTTTTAACTAACTTATTGACATGTCCTGCTACCTTTAAGGACCTGTGGACATACATTCCAAGGCCCCTCTGTTCCTCCACACCTCTCAGTATCCTCCCATTTATTGTGTATTCCCTTGCTCTGTTGCCCCTCCCCAAATGAATTACATCACACTTTTCTAATTGAATTCCATTTGACACTTTTCTGCCCAACTGACCAGTTTATCGATATCTTCCTGCAGTCTAAAGCTTTCCTCCTCACTGTCAACCACACGGCCAATTTTTGTATCATCTGCAAATTTCTTTATCATGCTCCCTACATTTATGTCTAAATCATTAATATATACTACAAAAAGCGAGGGACCCAGTACTGAGCCATGAGGAACCCCACTGGAAACAGCCTTCCAGTCGCAAAAACACCCATCAACCATTACCCTTTGCTTCCTGCCACTGAGCCAATTTTGGATCCAAATTGCCAATCTCCCTTGGATCCCATGGGCTTTTACTTTTTTGATCAGCCTGCCATGTGGGATCTTGTCAAAAGCCTTGCTAAAATCCATGTAGATGACATCAAATGCACTGCCCTTATCGACCCTCCTTATTATCTCCTCAAAAAATGAAATCAAGTTAGTCAGACACAACCTTCCCTTAACTGCTGACTGTCCTTGATAATCTGTGTCTTTCTAAATGGTTTATATTGTCCCTCAGAATTGATTCCAATAATTTGTCCACCATCGAGGTTAAACTAACTGACCTATAATTACTCGGTTTATCCCTTCCTCCCTTTTTAAACAATGGTACAACATTAGCAGTTCTTCAAGCCCCTATCACCACTCCTACAGCCAGGGAGGATTGGAAAATGATGGTCAGATCCTCTGCAATTTCTCCCTTGCTTCTTTTAATAGCCTCGGATATATTTCATCCGGTCCTGGCGATTTATCTACTTTCAGAACCAATTCGTTTTCTGCAGTTGACGCTAATAATTAAACTTGGCCTTTTTCTTTTTTTACATTGAACCTAATTATGTTGCGATAACTATTTCTCAATTGTTCCTCCACTCTCATATCTATTAATTGTCCTGCTTCATGTCCTAGAACTAAATCAAGCAATGTCTCTTTCCTTGTTAGACCAGAAACATACCGATTTAGAAAGCGGTCCTGGATGCATTCTAAAACACATTCCCCGGTGTAACCACATATATTACCTTTATCCAAGTCTATATGAGGATAGTTCAAATCACCCAGTATCACTGCCCTGTTGTCTTTGCATGTCTCTCTGAACTGTCCATAGATATTTCCTTCCATCTTATTTCTCCTGTTTGCTGGTCTGTAATGCACACCGAGAATTGTACCATTACCTTCCTAGTTCTACCTCCATCCATCAGGATTCAGTGTTAACACAGCTGCCTAGGGACATACTTACTAATACTATCACTGCACCCCTCTTTTCCTGTTTATCTCTCCTGAAAATGTTATAACCAGGCATATTAAGGTCCCAGTCCTTCCTACATCTGACATAGTTACTATATCATAGCCCATCAACATTATTAATGCTTCAAACTCTCCAATTTTTTTTTGAATGCATTGTGCATTCACAAACATATCACAATCCTGAGCGTCACTATCTCAAAGCCTCCTTCATTCCCCTTCTCCTTTTTATAGGGGCATCTATACAACCAATGCAGAAGGTGGAATTACTCAAAACTCCCAGAACTCATTTAACTCATGTTGAAGTTTCACAGAATCATCGCATAAAGTTAGATAGGAAGATGTGTTAAATCGTTCCTTCACCTACCACAACATGATTAACTATACATTGTGTGCAAGAAACAGCAATGGAGCTTTATATCTGCTTCTACTACAGACTCAAAATTCCAGTGTCATTATTTAGAAAAAATAGTTTTAGATACGTCAATTGCTGATATCAAATAATCTTTTAGATATAGAGCGGGCGGAATGCCGCTAACATCAATAGACTTAAAGGCCTGGATATTAATATTGGTGGGTTACATAGGTGGGGGTGGGGGATGGATAATGCTGTGGAACCTTAACTCCATAGCATGCGCGTTTTGGCCCTGATTGCTTCCCTGCCAGAAGTCAGCCCAATTGACAGGCTTGACTTCCAGTTGGGCAGGGAGCACTCCGGAGCGGAGTGCAGGACCAGGTAGGTTCGATCCATAACTCCGGGGGGATCCGATCATGGGAGGGTGGGGAAGGGGGAGAGTGGTACGATGTCCGATTCCTCATCCTGGGGGAGAAGGGACCCTGGGGGCCTTTGTATGGTAAAGGGTGGGGGTGGGGAAGAGTCTGATGGGAGGAGGCTTGGGAGGCTAGGGGGAAGCACTCCTGCTCCTCCTGGCCGACAAGCAGGCCTGTGAAGGCACTTGCCTCCTCCCCAAAGCTGTCCTCGTCTCACTTCAGCTCCCAGGTTTCCCGAGGCCTGGGAAAAGCAGCTGCCCACAATAAAACCTGCAAAGCAGGTTACATCAGAGGCTACCAGCCTCATTAAAATATTTAAATTACCACCCGCCTCCTGAGAGCGGGATGGTTGCCCGGAAGTGGGCGGGTTGGGGTTGGGCTTCAGATTTTTAACATTTTATCATCTGACCCAACCCCAACCCACCCGTTTGTGTAAAATTCAACCCAAAGGTTCAGAAGAATTGACAGCAATCGAAGCTTAAATTGATCAAACTACTTAAGGGAGGATGGCGCAAGGGATGAAACTTCAATGAAACTGGACAGATTTATATCACAATTAGCAGAGTTTTGAACTGTACACATGAATGAAACTATAACATGAAATGTTTGGCCAGTCATATTTTCTGCAGGATACAATGTCAAACGATGGTTTGGATGTTAATGTCGGTGGCCGACAACACACTTCTAAGCTTACAGATGCAAGATGGCTTTACAAGCAAGATTACACATCTCGGAAAGTTGTCAAGTTTATAAAGTGTGCCAGAATAAATATCATAAGGAAACTCTTGGAAAACAGATGAAAAGGCCAGATGGAGCCAGAATAGACTTTTCCAGACCTTGATGTTCCTAAGGCTACAGGAAATGATGGAAGGGGTTTGTTGAACTAAAGATGCAGGCAGCACATGGTTCATTATGGATTCTGGATGTAGCATTTAATGAGGAGGGAAGGATGCCAGTCGTTGACATGACACTTTATTATGAAGACAGATCCCTTTTTGTGGTATACATCAAGGATCTAGATTTGAATATAGGGGGTATGATTAAGAAGTTTGCAGATGACACTAAAATTGGCCGTGTGGTTGATAATGAAGAGGAAAGTCATGGACTGCAGGAGGATATCAATCTACTGGTCAGGTGGGCAGAACAGTGGCAAATGGAATTTAATTCGGAGAAGTGTGAGGTAATGCACTTGGGGAGGGCTCATAAGGAAAGGGTATACACATTAAACAGTAGGCCACTTAGAAGTGTAGATGAACAAAGGGACCTTGGAGTGTTTGTCCACAGATCCCTGAAAGTAGCAGGTCAGGTGGATAAGGTGATTAACAAGGCATACGGAATGCTTGCTTTTATTGGCTGAGGCATAGAATACAAGAGTAGGGAGGTTATGCTTAAATTGTATAATACACTGATTAGGCCACAGCTGGAATACTGTGTGCAGTTCTGGTCGATGTATCATAGGAAGGATGTGATTGCATTGGAGAGGGTGCAGAGCAGATTTACTAGGATGCTGCCTGGAATGGAGAATCTTAGCTATGAGGACAGATTGGATAGGCTCGGTTTGTTCTCCTTGGAACAGAGGAGGCGGAGGGAAGACCTCATTGAGGTGTGTAAAATTTTGAGGGGCCTGTATATAGTGGATAGCAAGGGTCTATTTCCCTTGATGGAGGGGTCAATTACAAGGGGGGCATTGGTTTAAGGTGGTTGGTGGAAGGTTTAGAGGGGATTTGAAGGGGGGCTTCTTTACGCAGAGGGTTGTAGGGGTCTGGAACTCGCTGCCTGGAAGAGTGTTGGATGCAGAAACCCTCACCACTTTTAAGAGATGGTTGGATGGGCACTTAAAGTGCAGTAACCTGCAGGGTTACAGGCCTAGAGCTGATAATTGGGATTAGACTGGATGACCTTTTGTTGGACGCCGCAGATATAATGGTAAGTACTGCAGGGAATAGAATACGCCAGGGTTAGCTCCTTGACTAGTTTCGATTGCCTGGATGGGTTGGAGAGGAATTTTCCCAGATTTTTTTCTCCAATTGGCCTGGGTTTATATCTGTTTTTTTCCCTCTCCCTGGAGATCGCACAGCTCCGGGTGGGGTGGAGTGTAGAATGTTGTGATACAAGGGGTATCACAGTTGTGTGAGGCGGACTGGTTGGGCCAGATGCTCTTTACCTGTCCGCCATTGTTCATATGTAACCTTCAGGGCTGCTGATCAAGGGCCGTGTGGCTCGTTGTCGGCCGGCACAGACACGACAGGCCGAAATGGCCTCCTTCTGCACTGTAAATTCCTATGTTTCTAAGAAGCGTATAAGGCAAAGGAAATTAAAGATCAAATATCAACAATTTAGCAGAGAGTTTTAAAGAGATTAATGGGACTGAAATGAACGTTGAGGCTAGATACAATTGGCTTTCGAAGAACAATGTGCTGACAGATTGTTAAACAATACTGTTAGAAAAGCCTTTATATACTACATTTCCAGAGTGACATTACTCTTCATAGTGGACATATTCTGAATGTTTGGCAAATATTAATTTGACTGATTTCTGATGTGACCTTCGATGGATTATGAAAAATTATGAGGAGACCACTAATACCTAAAACAAGCACACTCTGATGAGTGTTATCAAATTAAGTAATTGCAGAGATGATCAGCAAAGGAAAACGAATATGGATTTGTACCGTGTAACCAGTAAAATACAAAGTTGATGGCATCATGCTGACATTATATAATGCTCTAGTAAGGCTGTTGAGCATTGTGTCCAATTCTGGTTACCAGGGTACGAGGGAAATGTCATGTCCTGTAAGTGGGGGAAAGAAGGGCCATAGATTAATCTGGTTAATGGACTGAGTTATGAGGAAAGTTTTCAAAGCTTGGACTCTTCAGCCTTGAAGGAATGTAAAGATATAGGACCTTAGAGGATTTTAGATATTAAGTACAATATTAAACGTTAGTCCAGCACACTATTCTAAGTTTATAATTGCAGTCCAAAGGGACTGTCATTTTTGGGGGGTTTCAGCCACTGTTTAACAGAAAAGACTTAGGGCATAAAGAATTTTTCTAGCAAAGTTTAAAATAAGTACCTAGATGAAGGTTGGTTAGAAACATAGAAAATAGGTGCAGGAGTCAACCATTCGGCCTCTCAATCTGGCCCTTCGAGTCTGCACCACCATTCAATATGATCATGGCTGATCATGCAACTTCAGTACCCCATTCCTGCTTTCTCTCCATACCCCTTGCTCCCTTTAGCCAAAAGGGCCACATCTAACTCCCTTTTGAATATATCGAACAAACTAGCCTCAACAACTTTCTGTGGTAGAGAATTCCATAGGTTCACAATTCTCTGAGTGAAGAAGTTTCTCCTCATCTCGGCCCTAAATGGCTTATTCCTTATCCTTAGATGTGACCCCTGGTTCTGGACTTCCCCAACATCGGGAACATTCTTCCTGCATCGAACCTGTCCAATCCCATCAGAATTCTTTATGTTTCTATGAGATCCCCTCTCATTCTTCTAAATTCCAGTGAATAAAGGCCCAGTTGATCCAGTCTCTCCTCATATGACAGCCCAGCCATCCCTGAAATCAGTCTGGTGAACCTTCGCTACACTCCCTCAATAGCAAGAATGTCCTTCCTCAGATTAGGAGACCAAAACTGTACACAAGTATGCTAAATGGAAGCTACTTTCCCCATTGACTAAATAATAAACAACTTATTTGCTTATCTAGGTAACAACAAAATACCTCAAACTCATTGGCCCTAAATGGGTAAGCCATTTAGGACCGAGATGAGGAGAAACTTCTTCACCCAGAGAGTGGTGAACCTGTGGAATTCTCTACCACAGAAAGTAGTTGAGGCCAATTCACTAAATATATTCAAAAGGGAGTTAGATGAAGTCCTTACTACTCGGGGGATCAAGGGTTATGGCGAGAAAGCAGGAAGGGGGTACTGAAGTTTCATGTTCAGCCATGAACTCATTGAATGGCGGTGCAGGCTAGAAGGGCTGAATGGCCTGCTCCTGCACCTATTTTCTATGTTTCTATGTTTCTATTTACGGGGAGGACGTGGATGGGGGTCACAGCGGCTGGGAAATCCGGAAATGCGGGTAATTTCCGGCCTGCAGCCAGCCAGATTGAGAGGCCTATACTAGAAGTGCACAACTGGGGTAGAGAGAGGAGGGAGGGAGAGATCGATCGCAGGGGGTTGAAGAGATCGCTGGTCAGGTGGGAGTGGCGATGGGGGGGTGGGGGGTGCGAAATCGGGGAGAGGGAATTAACAAGATCATGGGCCAAGGGGTGATGGGGGTGGGTGGGGGACGGAAATTGAAGAATTTACGGGTCGGGAGACTGTGGACTTGTGGGGCATTGAAGGCAGAGGTGGCAGTGGACTGTGGGGGTGGGTGGCTGTTCACAAGGAGAGATGCAAGTTTGTTTGGGGTGCCCGGGGGTGGGGGGGGGGGGGGGAGCGCGCCTGCTCCTCCTGGCCCACAAGCAGTGCTGGATAGGCCTCTTCCTGCTCAATCCGGTCATTCTTGTCTCCCTTCAGCTGCCGAGCTTCCTGGGAAACCCGTCCCGCAACCGTTAAATGTAAAAGTCTGTTAAAATGTAAGGCGGCAGCCTAATTAGCATATTTAAATAATTGACCTGCCTCTCGAGAACAGGTTAGTCACCCGACCCCCTCAACCCGCCTCTGTTAAAACTGAAAGTTCCAGGCGGGTTGGAATCGGTTTTCAGATGTTTAAAATGTTAACCTAACCCACCCGTTCCTCTCTCGCCATGGTAATGGCGGGGGGGAATTAAAACTTCCCCAATTGAGTTGGAAAATCCTTTCATCCCTATCCGCCTGTGCGGAGTGAGAGGGTGACAGGCAGGCTACAAGGACAGTGAGGCTTTAAAGCTGACAACTGAGAAAGATTTTGGGGCAGCTCAGAAAGTTGTAAATGTTGGAGGAACACACAGAAGACATTAAATTCACTGATACAGCCCACTGACGTGAGGTTCTATGTTGTATCATTGTATGAAGATAAGTTGTGCTGATTGAACTCAGTGAATCTGAACTTAACTGTTGCTCTGTATGTTCACCTACTGTGAAATAAAGCAGCTTAATGATTCATATTAAGCTTCACCTTACCAAGCATTTGCCTTCAGGGAGATTAGTGTGAAAGACATGAATATCCAGGCCAACTCACAACAACAACTTTTATTTATATAGTGCCTTTAATGTAGTGAAACATCCCAAGGCGCTTCACAGGAGTATTATGAGATAAAAATTTGATACCGAGCTGTATGCGTACAAATTAGCACAGGCTTGGTCAAAGAGGTCGGTTTTAAGGAGCGTCTTGAAGGAGGGAAGAGAGATAGAGAGGCGGAGAGGTGTAGGCAAGGAATTCCAGAACTTGGGGTCTAGGCAACAGAAGGCACGGCTACCAATGGTGGAGTGATTACAATCAGGGATGCTCAAGAGGGCAGAATTAGAGGAGCGCAGACATCTTGGGGGTTGTGAGGCTGGAGGGGATTATAGAGATAGGGAGGGGTGAGGCCATGGAAGGATTTGAAAATACGGATGCAAATTTTGAAATCGAGGTGTTGCTTAAGCTTATGCTACTGTCTTATCTCTAAATTCTGCTATAATACAAGTAGATATAGTAGTGTATCAAAGTAAGACCATCAGACCACTTACTGGACGGCCAACATAACTAAACAAAAGAAGGTATCTAAGGCAGACCAAAATTTGTAATGAGGACATTGGTAGAAACTAGTAAATGGATTGATGCTAAAAAGTATTTCTTCACCCAAAGAGTTAATGCCCAGAATAAAATCCTTTATAAACATTCTGGATGTTTAAAATTACACAAATGTTGATACAGGGTATGACTAAAATGCTGCCCAGCGCAGAAAGAGAAGAGCAGAAATATAACGTATAAAAATACAGAGACAATCTAGGAGCATGTGACTGGGCAGACTCCTTAAGAATGAGCAAAACAGCCACAGTACAGGGTTAAAAGTTCTGGTGCAAAAAAAAGGAACATTTAAACAATACTGTCTGGATTTTTGGAGACACAGTTTGTGGCTTCCTTTCGAGCTCCCATGCATATCTGGTTTGGCACCTGGTCAAATAACTGTAGGCACTACTTATGCCGGAACATGCAAACATTTATTTGAAGTCCCTACTCCAGAGGAAGCCCCATAAAAGAAGCCCCTCTGTCATTTCTGACGTTAACTTTTTCATCTTATCAGTCCATACTTACGTCTTGCCATTCATTTGCAAGCCATTCATAGCGCAGACAGTCAGGCAGCCGACACTGCTGTGTGCTGGCTGGGCGAGAGAATGGATCGCACGTCTCTTCAATTATTCGACCTACGCCCTTCAGCCTGCAGAAGACTTCCCTTTGCTGAAACCCCGCTCCACAGGTCACTGAGCACTAACACCAAAAAAGAGCCAGAGGAAAAAAAAAGGTAAAGGTAAAAGAGCGCATTGGATAACAATGTTAAAGTGAACCATTTATATATTGGTCTAATATATACATTTGCTCGAATGCTCATTAATGCCTCTTGAGGCAAAAGTCGCAGGCAAGGTTAGCAATACATAATGGGCTGCCTTACGTGGCTGTGTTCGTTTGATATACCAAAGTGATCTGAGACTTCACATACAGGGCAAATCATGTATGAATTGTCGATTAAGAGTGAGACAGAACTTTAAAAAAAAAATTGACAGAGCAATTACTTCTACATCAGACTTGCGTTCCATGAGAAACCTAACCACAAAATATAGAGCAGCTGTTGAGGCCAGTCAGACCATACTCCAGATATTTTACTTGGGGGTGCTCTTTCCTATCAACAGCTGCTGCAAAACGGAATAAATTACTTGGATGTCCCCATTTTAAGGCATTCTCATCAAACTGCTTATATTCAAAATGACTGTGTGATTTTACTAGGCACGACTGATGTACAATGGCGCTTGTGATAGACAGTTTTTAAACTTAGGATTCTGCTTTATATCTTTGTATCCAAGCATTTACTTATAACATCTCATTAAGATTTAAGTACCTCCTTCATTGAAATATTCAAACATATGATAAAGAAAGAAAGTCTTGCAATTTTATAGCATCTTTCACAACCTCAGCACCTGAAATAATTTTGAAATATAAACAAAAAAATGCTGGAAATACTCAGCGGGTCAGGCAGCATCTGTGGAGAGAGAAACAGAGTTAACGTTTCAGGTCGATGACCTTTCATCAGAACAGTTGTAACGAATGGTCATTGACCTGAGACGTTAACTCTGTTTTTCTCTCCACAGATGCTGCCTGACCTGCTGAGTATTTCCAGCATTTTTTTGTTTATATTTCAGATTTCCAGTATTCGCAGTATTTTGCCTTTTGTATAAGTACTTTTGAAGTGTAGTCACTGTTGTAATGTATGAAACGCGGCAGCCAATTTGCGCACAGCAAGCTCCCACAAACAGCTCTGTGATAATGACCAGATCATCTGATTTAGTGACGTTGATTGAGATATAAATGTTGCTCCTCAGCTCTTCTTCGAAATAGAACCATTGGCTCTTTTACGTTCACCTGAGAGGGCAGACAGGGCCTTGATTTCAAGTCTTCTCCAAAAATGGCAGCTCCAACAGTGCAGCACTCCCTCAGTATTGTACCAGCCAATGTTTTGTACTCAAATCTCTGGAGTGGGTCTTGAACACTTCTGACTCGGAGGCAGCAGTGCTGCACTGAGCCACGGTCGACACCTAAGATACAGCTTCAGTGCTGCAGCACATTAATATTGCAATGTACATTTTACTGCAAGTCAAAACAGATTTTAATGCAGTGTCGCTCATAAGTGTTGCTACTTTCCAAATTTTGTGGGCATTTTTGGCAATCTACCTTCAAAATTACAGGGAGGAGCTGGAGAGTTTTCAGAGAACTAGAACACAATTATTTGGGGCTTTATGTTGTAAGTTATGAAGAAAGATTCACAGAACTCAAGTTGAAAGGCGACACCATCGAGTTTTTTGTTAGCCTTTTCAAAGGTTTGGGTAATATCGATATAAAAATAAGATATTTAACTTACACTGTAATTGCAAAACTAGGCATAAAATTAATAATGCGATTGATTCATTAATTAGCCTATAGGGAGACTTTATCCCCACAGAAGAGTGGCTGTGTAAAATAAATTCCCAGAATAATAGTATATAAACAAACTTCTTTTTAAAGGGAACTAAATGACACAGTCGCTAACAATATCGTCCTCTCAGATCTGGGACTCAAGTTTGAATCTAACACAGACTGGTGGGATGACAGCCTGGTTTCTCTGTTGACTGGAGTTGGCCAACTGAAATTATGCCGGGCACTATTGTCCAAGTGAGCAGGGACCACGGTACAATATCAGCCTGAATTTGACACCTTGTAGTATCATCTTAAAATCTACCTCTTTGACCAAGCTTTTGTTCACCTGTCCCAATATGTGGCTTGCTGTCAAATTTTGTCTGAAATTTTGCTCCCGTGATGCACGCTGGGACGTTTTTACTAGGTTAAAGGCTCTATAAAAATGCAAGCTGTTGTTAATTATTAGCAATCTTATTCAGAATAATCGCAAGGGTAGCTGGTGATGGATAAGGAAATCTCACACTGACGCAGTACAGGGTGCTGTGCTGAGGTAGGGGCCAAAGCATATCATTGGGGGAAATGAGAGGGAATTTCACTGATAGGTGCTTGAAATGAGCACTAATATTCCTCATCTTAACAAGCACACTGCCTTTTTCTTTTAAGAATAGCTCTAGATAAATAACTGTCTGAGAATTTGATGAAGGCTGTAAGGATAAGTGGATGTTCAAAAGCACAATGGTGTCACTCATGGAATATCGTCGCTTGGGGTTGAGTTGGTATGTGCCGAGGGGCTGGATTGAAGTCCTGTGTTTGGCTGCTCTCAAGAGATTGAGGAAGTTTGGTAGAGATCACCATGGGGCAATTTGTACAGTCTGTGAAAATAATTCACTTGATGGCCTGAATGGCTCTTTTTGTTCAAGAGCTTTTTATGCTCATATGCTGTCTTTAAGACGAGTGGTTTGTTGTTGGTCAAAAACCAGCATGTTCATTTTCTCCGGCACTTTTTGTGCAGAATTGCGGTACTTGGGCAGCACCATGCCTGAACATTCATTGGATGTGTCCCAGATCACTTGCCCTAGTTCGATTCAACACAGTTTGCTAAGCCCCGGATTCATGGCCACAATTTGCCCCTTGGCGAGGCAGTTTCCCAGGCTTACTTGCCCTTTCAAATGGTTGAGGGTGAAAGAAAAACATAAAAACAAAGGCAAGCAATAATATACAAGCAAAATGGGGCAGGGAAACCGCTGAATATTTTGGTTTTCTCAAAATAAATACAATAAGTAAAGTATGACCTTTCCCACCAAATTGCCCTTTACAGCTACAGTAGCTCACTACTCTTAGAGGGAAAATTGGGTTCATTTGCGCCTCCTGTTAACGTCCCCGGGAGGCACTACCAAGGGGCTATTGCTTCTGCGACCGGGTGCAGCGCGATCAGCAACTCCTGCCATTTTGTGGCAGCGCTATGGTTTTGCGCCTCGATTTCCTTCATGTGACATCATCGCCGTGCGCATCACCACGGTAATGCCCCAGACCCAAAATTGCCTTCAGCCCCCTGCAGCATCGCCGGGCGAAAACACCGACAGCTGCAGGAGGCGTGCAACGGCCGGCTGCTCCGGGGTAATGCTTAAAGGCGAGGTGGGTGAGGTAAGTAAAAAAAAAACTATCTTCCGTCTTGCGTTTTTTTCGCGGGTGCCTGCTCGCGATCAATCAGCCCGGCACTCTGCTTGCGTCCCAGGCTGATCGGGCGGGATCGTGGCTGCCGGCGTGGTCCAGGTAAGTTGTTTTTATTTTGCAGAGCCTGCAGCGATGGCACTGCCCTTTCAGGGAGGGAAGGAGCCTTTCAATGCGGCAGTGCTGCACGGCCCAGTGTGCACCACTGCTCCACTCACTGCACCTCCTGCTGCCGATCGCGCTCCTGGAGGGAAGTGGAGTGCTTGATTTAATGCTCCACTTTCTTTTTGGAGAGCAAACGCGATATTTTTTTAAGTTTGAAGTGATTAGAACCAGTCGTTCCTATGGACTGGAGGGTAGCTAATGTAACACCACTGTTTAAAAAAGGAGGGAGAGAGAAAACGGAGAATTATAGACCGGTTAGCCTGACATCAGTAGTCGGGAAAATGTTGGAATCAATTATTAAAGATGTATTAGCAGCGCATTTGGAAAGCAGTGACAGGATCGATCCAAGTCAGCATGGATTTAAGAAAGGGAAATAGTGCTTGACAACTCTTCTAGAATTTTTTGAGGATGTAACTAATAGAGTGGACAAGGGAAAACCAGTGGATGTGGTGTATTTGGACTTTTTAAAAGCTTTTGACAAGCTCCCACACATGAGATTGGTGTGCAAAATTAAAGCACATGGTATTGGGGGTAATGTATTGACGTGGAATGAGAACTGGTTGGCAGACAGGAAGCAGAGCTTTGGGATAAATGGGTCCTTTTCAGAATGACAGGCAGTGACTAGTGGGGTGCTGCAGGGCTCAGTGCTGGTACCCCAACTATTTACAATATACATCAATGATTTAGATGAAGGAATTGAGTGTAATATCTCCAAGTTTGCAAATAACACTAAGCTGGGTGGCAGTGTGAGCTGTGAGGAGGACGCTAAGAGGCTGCAGGGTGACTTGGACAGGTTAGGTGAGTGGGCAAATGCATGGCAGATGCAGTATAATGTGGATAAATGTGAGGTTATCCACTTTGGTGGCAAAAACATGAAGGCAGAATATTATCTGAATGGCAGCAGATTAGGAAAAGGGGAGGTGCAACGAGACCTGGGTGTCATGGTACATCAGTCATTGAAAGTTGGCATGCAGGTACAGCAGGCGGTGAAGAAGGCAAATGGCATGTTGGCCTTCATAGCAAGGGGATTTGAGTATAGGAGCAGGGAGGTCTTACTACAGTTGTACAGGGCCTTGGTGACGCCTCACCTGGAATATTGTGTTCAGTTTTGGTCTCCTAATCTGAGGAAGGACGTGCTTGCTATTGAGGGAGTGCAGCGAAGGTTCACCAGACTGATTCCTGGGATGGCAGGACTGATATGAGGAGAGACTGGATCGACTGGGCCTGTATTCACTGGAGTTTAGAAGAATGAAAGGGGATCTCATAGAAATATATAAAATTCTGACGGGTTTGGACAGGTTAGATGCAGGAAGAATGTTCCCGATGTTGGGGAAGTCCAGAACCAGGGGTCACAGTCTAAGGATAAGGGGTAAGCCATTTAGGACCGAGATGAGAAGAAACTTATTCACTCACAGAATTGTTAACCGCAGAGTGTTGTTGAGGCTAGTTCATTAGATATATTCAAGAGGGAGTTAGATATGGCCTTTATGGCTAAAGGGATCAAGGGGTATGGAGAGAAAGCAGGAAAGGGGTGCTGAGGGAATGATCAGCCATGATCTTATTGAATGGTGGTGCAGGCTCGAAGGCCGAATGGACTACTCCTGCACCTATTTTCTATGTTTCTATGTTTCAAACTTTTAAAAGTTAGCACTCCAAACGGGGCACTACCCAATTTTACCCCCTTGGACGTTTTATTTTTTGTATAAGGTCTACAATGTAATCCATTACATGGACTAAACAAACCTTTTGAAGAAAAGTGTATTTATCCAGTTTGTCTGTCAGAATGATAATATCATTGTATGATACAGGTTAAAATAGAGAAAAATGTCATATTGATTCTGGGCATTGCATTGTGATGTATGGATATATGGAATGTGGAATAGCTTTTGTATTCTGAAAAAGGAATCCACTTTATTCTCTCTCGCCATGAAATTTAACGAATGCTACCAACACCTCCATCTGCCGTCTTGCTATTTTTTGTCAGAAACACCACTAATACTATTAATGAAAGATGATCCACAACCTGCCCGAGTTCTCAAATTCAATACCAGGTTAAAGATCATACAGGGTAGAGCTACTCAATGTGGCATGGACCTTAAACTGAATCTTTATCAATGGTGTTGTAAAGCTAGCAATGAGCTACCTACTGTGGGACTGTTCAACGTTTTTAATTCATGGATGTGTGCTTGACATGGGGAGAATTAGGTACATTGGTTTTCCACTGTGAATCTGGATGATTTACATGGATCCTCGGGATTGCATATTATTAACAATAGGACCATTAAGTTTAAAATCTAGTACAAAGATGTTTTTTCTTGATTTTCTAAATGTTAAATATCAATTGTATCAGCTGCAAGACTCTCAATTATGCCTATAGAATACCTTCTAAGATGGGTTAGGCTTAAAAATCGGCCTAGAATCTGTTTGAGACATTTCAAACTCCTCTGTTATTTCATTAGTAAAATACAGAAGATCAAACAGTGGTAATTAAAGTACACATTCTCGTTAGGTCTTCCCTATTTAGCTAGACCACGTCTCTGGCAAATTCCACAATAAATCCTCCAGTGCCGATATGCGTCCCATTGATATCCCAGAGATTTGGGACGGCCATGTATTGCTACTTATCCTGCCAATTAGAATGAAGATTCCTTTCATTTTATAAACAGCTGAATTCTCAATATCGAAAGAGACAGAATATGTCCATTCAGCTACTAAACATGGCAAAGTTACAGGGCTGGATTTTCAGATCTGCTCATTTCGGGGCGGTAATGGCAGTGGGGCAGTAAAATTTGCGCCCGGAAACAGTTTGCTCTTCAGTCAGCAAAATTCAGCAGCTGGGCCCTGAGTGTGGGATGGAGCGGAGCCTGGCACACCCTCTTCGGTGCCAGGCCGCTGGCCCGGCCGAAAACCTCCCTGGTGGCCCAGTGTTTGTCACTAAAGTGGCTGCAGAGTTCGCAGCAGCCCTCGGGAGCCACTTTCGGCTCAGTTGTGTGAGCGTCAACTTCAGCGGCAGGCAGCGGCACTCACTGGGCAGGAGCGGGAGTGAGCAGGACTGAGCGGCTGGCATCATCAGTGTGCGGCAGTTAGAGGCCTCTCCACTCGGGGATCTTCAGAGGGCCTCCGATGCGCATGCACAAGACTTCGCAATTTCTTTTGTTGCAGTTTTTGGCTTCCGACGTGTCGTCATTTTGGGGCTGTTTGAGGCTGATTGCTGTACTGCGCATGCGCATAAAGGCACACCACTTTATTCCACCTGTGAGTGTGAGAGGGGAGGGGGAGAGAAGAGAGTTGGCATTTGAGAGGACAGAGTTGGAGGTTGAAGGGGACAGAGTTAGAGGTTGGAGAGGAGAGAGTTGGAAGTAGCAGAGGGGTCAGTCTGAGTTGCAGAGGGGGCAGTCGGAGAAATTGAGACACACAAACGGTTGAGCAGCCATTCGTTTCATCATTGACGGTGAGTGACCAGAAACCAGCAATGAAGACTGGCAAAACCCGGCCCAGAGCTCCCTGGTTTAATGAGGAGCAATTGTAGGAGCTAGTAATGGAGGTGGAGCGCAGGTACAAAGACCTCACCCAGGATGGTCGTGGCAAGCCTCCACCACCCCAATACCGACACATTTGGAGGGAGATCAGACCATAATTGAGCAGGCTGGAGGAGCGTGCGTTGGTGAGTGACTGCCGCCATGCAACCCGACATCATGCTTTATGGGGGTCCCCTTAACAAACATCATCAGGTCAAATGTACACTGAATCAGACTATGTAAAATGAGTCATTCTTGGACTCTATGGAACAGCCCTTGCATTTCGAATTGTTGAAAGAAGATACTTATCATTGGAACGTACCATTCTAGGACACACACAGATGTGTTCCACACCCTCCCTACACCCAAAATAAATGGCCTGGAAACTGCGGACCAGCCAATGGGCTCCCACAGTGATCCTCGAGAAACAACGGAAATGGCTGAAAATGTCCTTTCACACCAGTTTTCTGAGTTTCTGTTGGACTCTGACCTAAGTTCTCGCACTTGGACCGATGTTCCACTAGACCACAGAATTAAAAGTCAAAGTTCCCCTCTAAGGGTTCAAATTTCCCCAACCCCTTTTTCTGGCGCCCTCACCCGAGGTGCGCCACTTTTATCTGTCTCCAAACGCGCCGAAAATCTTCCTCCGGATTCGGCCGCTGTCCAGCCTCTCCTCAGTGGTGGTGCAGCATGGCCCAGTGGGTTGGGGGCGGAGCCAGGTCCCGGCGTTGAAAACAGTGCCGGGACCTTTGCCCATGCGCGCTAGAGTCTGCACGCATGTGCAGTAGCTCCTGGCAGACCGTTTCGGCAAACCCGCGCTGCAGGCTGTGTGGGAGGGGCCAAAGCACGCCGTCCCTAGCCCTGGACAAATGGGCTCCCTCATCGGCGGCCCCCTGCGTTCCCTAAGGTAGGACTTCTATTTTTTATTTGTTATTTACTGATTGATTGATTGCTTATTACTTTGGTCTTGGTGCTTTAGGCACAGGGTTCCTTCTATTTTTTAGTTGTTAATTAATTGCTTATTACTTTTTGTGCTTTGTTTAGTGCTTGATGCAAATGTACTGCTTTGTTTAGTGCTTGGTGCTTTAAATGTATTTATGCTTCTTTAATGTTGTTGTGAAGATGTTTAGTGCTTTGCAAGGTCCCCTTCCCCCCCCCCCCCCGCTATCTCTGGCTGCCTGCGCTGATTTCTTAAGTCAGGTTTTTCTGAACGTACAAGAGTGCCCACTTACGCTGGCCTAAGTTAGTTTGGAGTAACTTTTAGCTGGCTAACCTTGCTCAAGTGGCCAAAACAGGCGTAAATGGCTGATAACGCCCCCTCTTGGAAAAAAAACTAAACTAAAAAAAAACCTAACCATCTCACTTACACTGGCGCGAATTAAATGGCCAGAATTGCAACTAAAAAGTTACTCCAGAAAAATCAAGTTGCTCCAAAAAAAAAAAACGGAGCAACTTCTGGGGAAATTTGGGCCCCATGATTCAACACTTCTCTGAGGCATCAAATTGACAGACATTCTGTTGGTTGTCTGATCTGGCGACAGGTTTCACCTGAAACATTTTTGCCTTCGATGCTGCCAGATCTCCTTTCATGTTTATGTTTAAAAGAAAAATCAAAACATTTTCTTTATCTCAGTTTAAAACATGGGTTCACTCCAAGTTCGACAGAGATCATGAAAACCATTGCCACCCTACCTCCCCAAATTGAGCCGTGCTTTTTGCAGCAATGAAGCTATTTCAAGCAGCATAATTAACAAATAATGGATTATCTTGAAACTAGGTGCTCAGGTGGCCATGGGAGGGAGCATGCGGTCCCACTGCTCAAGGCTTTCTGGGACTGGTGGGCATAAATTGGACTTTATGTATCAATTCTTTTATTAGTTGTGCCTCATTAAAACAAAGAGGCACGAGCAAATTAGTTTCACTGGGACAACCCAATGTCCTCTTTATGCCTTTGTTACCTCTCAACTTGACTACTCCAACGCACTCCTGGCTGGCCTCCCATATTCTACCCTACATAAACTAGAGGTGATCCAAAACTCAGCTGCCCGTGTCTTAACTTGCACCAAGTCCCGCTCACCCATTACCCCTGTGCTCGCTGACCTACATTGGCTTCTGGTTAAGCAACAGCAAGATTTCAAAATTCTCATTTTCAAATACTTCCATGGCCTGGCCCCTCCCTAACTCCGTAATCTCCTCCAGCCCCACAAATCCCCTGAGATGTCTGCGCTCCTCTAATTCTGCCCTCCTTAGCATTCCTGATTATAATCGTTCAACCATTGGCGGCCGTGCCTTCTTTTGCCTGGGTCCTAAGCTCTGGAACTCCCTGCCTAAATCTCTCCACCTCTCTACCTCTCTTTCCTCCTTCAAGACGCACCTTAAAACCTATTCTACTTATGCGGCTCAGTGTCAAATTTTTATCTTATAATACACCTGTGAAGCGCCTTGGGACATTTCACAACGTTAAAGGTGCTATATAAATACAGTTGTTGTTGTTTATGGATCAATTAAAAAGAGACAATTAGGCAAGAGTCCATCTTGCACTATTTGCTTTTGGTTGATGTATTTGGAAGGGAATATAGAAACATAGAAAATATGTGCAAGAGTAGGCCATTCAGCTCTTCGAGCCTGCACCACTATTCAATAAGATCATGGCTGATCATTCCCTCAGTACCCCTTTCCTGCTTTCTCTCCATACACCTTGATTCCTTTAGCCGTGAGGGCCATATCTAACTCCCTCTTGAATATATTCAATGAACCGGCATCAAGTACTCTCTGCGGTAGGGAATTCCACAGGTTAACAACTCTCTAAGAGTGAAGAAGTTTCTCCTCATCTCAGTCCTAAATGGCCTACCCCTTATCCTAAGACTGTGTCCCCTGGTTCTGGACTTCCCCATCATTGGGAACATTCTTCCTGTCCAGTCCCGTCAGAATCTTATAAGTTTCTATGAGATCCCCTCTCATCCTTCTAAACTCCAGTGTATAAAGGCCCAGTTGATCTAGTCTCTCCTCATATGTCAGTCCCGCCATCCCAGGAATCAGTCTGGTGAACCTTCGCTGCACTCCCTCAATAGCAAGAACATCCTTCCTCAGATTAGGAGACCAAAACTGAACACAATATTCCAGGTGGGGCCTCACCATGGCCCTGTACAACTGTAGTAAGACCTCCCTGCTCCTATACTCAAATCGCCTAGCTATGAAGGCCAACATACCATTTGCCTTCTTCACTACCCGCTGTACCTGCATGCCAACTTTCAATGATTGATGAACCATGACACCCAGGTCTCGTTGCACCTCCCCTGTTCCTATTCTGCCGTCATTCAGATAATATTCTGCCCTCGTGTTTCTGCCCCCAAAGTGGATAACCTCACATTTATCACATTATACTGCCTCTGCCATGCATTTGCCCACTCACCTAACCTGTCCAAGTCACCCTGCAGCCTTTTAGCGTCCTCCTCACAGCTCACACCGCCAACCAGTTTAGTGTCATCTGCAAACTTGGAGATATTACACTCAATTCCTTCATCTAAATCATTGATGTATATTGTAAATAGCTGAGGTACCAGCACTGAAGCCTGCGGCACTCCACTAGTCACTGCCTGCCATTCTGAAAAGGACCCGTTTATCCTAACTCTCTGTTTCCTGTCTGCCAACCAGTTCTCTATCCACATCAGTACATTACCCCCAATACCATGTGCTTTGATTTTGCACACCAATCTCTTATGTGAGACCTTGTCAAAAGCCTTTTGAAAGTCCAAATACACCACATCCATTGGTTCTCCCTTGTCCACTCTACTAGTTACATCCTCAAAAAATTCCAGAAGATTCGTCAAGCATGATTTCCCTTTCATAAATCCATGCTGACTTGGACCATTCCTGTCACTGCTTTCCAAATGCGCTGTTATTTCATCTTTAATAATTGATTCCAACATTTTCCCCACTACTGATGTCAGGCTAACCGGTCTATAATTCCCCATTTTCTCTGTCCCTCCTTTTTTAAACAGTGGTGTTACATTAGCAACCCTCCAGTCCATAGGAACTGATCCAGAGTCAATAGACCGTTGGAACATGATCACCAATGCATCCACTATTTCTATGGCCACTTCCTTAAGTAGTCTGGGATGCAGACTATCAGGCCCCAATGATTTATCGGCCTTCAATCCCATCAATTTTCCTAACACAATTTCCTGACTAATAAGGATATCCTTCAGTTCCTCCTTCTCACTAGACCCTTGGTCCCCGGAGTATTTCTGGAAGGTTATTTGTGTCTTCCTTCGTGAAAACAGAACCAAAGTATTTGTTTAACTGGTCCGCCATTTCTTTGTTCCCCATTATAAATTCACCTGAATCTGACTGCAAGGGACCTACATTTGTTTTCACTAATCTTTTTCTCTTCACATATCTACAGAAGCTTTTGCAGTCAGTTTTTATGTTCCCAGCAAGCTTCCTCTCATACTCTATTTTCCCCCTCCCCCTTTGCCCTCCTCTGCTGTATTACAAAATTCTCCCAGACCTCAGGTTTTCTGCTTTTTCTGGCCAATTTATATGCCTCTTCCTTGGATTTAACACTATCTTTAATTTCCCTTGTTAGCCACGGTTGAGCCACCTTCCCCGTTTTATTTTTACTCCAGACAGGGATGTACAATTGTTGAAGTTCATCCATGTGATCTTTAAATGTTTGCTATTGCCTGTCCACCGTCAACACTTTAAGTATCACTCACCAGTCTATTCTAGCCAATTCACGTCTCATACCATCGAAGTTACCTTTCCCCAAGTTCAGGACCCTAGTCTCTGAATTAACTGTGTCACTCTCCATCTTAATAAAGGATTCTACCATATTATGGTCACTCTTCCCCAAGGGGCCTCGCACAACAAGATTGTTAATTGGTCCTTTCTCATTACACATCACCCAGTCTAGGATGGCCAGCCCTCCAGTTGATTCCTCGACATATTGGTCTAGAAAACCATCCGTGATACACTCCAGGAAACCCTCCTCCACCGCATTGCTACCAGTTTGGTAAGCCCAATCAATATGTAGATTAAAGTTGCCCAAGATAACTGCTGTACCTTTATTGCACGCATCCCTAATTTCTTGTTTGATGCTGTCCCCATCCTCATTACTACTGTTTGGTGGTCTGGACACAACTCTTACTAGCGTTTTCTGCCCTTTGGTATTCCGTAGTTCCACCCATACAGATTCCACATCAGCCAAGCTAATGTCCTTCCTTACTATTGCATTAATTTCCTCTTTAACCAGCAACACCACCCCACCTCCTTTTCCTTTCTGTCTATCCTTCCTAAATGTTGAATACCCCTGGATGTTGAATTCCCAGCCTTGGTCACCCTGGAGCCATGTCTCCAATTACATCATATCCGGTAACTGCTATCTGCGCAGTTAATTCGTCCACCTTATTCTGAATACTCCTTGCATTGAGGCACAGAGCCTTCAGGCTTGTCTTTTTAACACCCTTTGCCCCTTTAGGATTTTGCTGTAATGTGGCCCTTTTTGCTTTTTGCCTTGGGTTTCTCTGCCCTCCACTTTTACTTTTCTTCTTTCTATCTTTTGCTTTTGCCCCCTTTCTACTGTCCTCTGTCTCCCTGCATAGGTTCCCATCCCCCTGCCATATTAGTTTAACGCCTCCCCAACAGCACTAGCAAAAACTCCCCCAGGACATTGGTTCCAGTCCTGCCCAGGTGCAGACCGTCCGGTTTGTACTGGTCCCACCTCCCCCAGAACCGGTTCCAATGTCCCAGAAATTTGAATCCCTCCCTTCTGCACCACTCCTCAAGCCACGTATTCATCTGAGCTATCCTGCGATTCCTACTCTGACTCGCACGTGGCACTGGTAGCAATCCTGAGATTACTACTTTTGAGGTCCTACTTTTTAATTTAGCTCCTAACTCCCTAAATTCATCTTGTAGGACCTCATCCCGCAATTTTACCTATATCGTTGGTACCTATATGCACCACGACAACTGGCTGTTTACCCTCCCCCTTCAAAATGTCCTGCACATTTTCTATTGGTCTGAGCTATAGGACTCAGATGTAAATAAATATTTGCTACAACTTCACCCTTCTAACCAAAAAGAAAGTAGATCCTACATCTTGAATTAATGACATTTTCAACCCCAGCTACTAAAATGTTTTTAAGATGAGTGACACAGTCCATATACACCATCATCATGAGCCAATAAACTTCCTCGTGTAGGTGATCATATCTAAATACATGTAGAACTTATGGTTCCAGCTGTTCTCTTTTCCAGTGCAATAAAATGTTCAAAAGACCAACTATGTTTTTGCAAGTAGACCAAGTACTTGATGGGTATTACATGAGAGCTGCTGAAATTTAAATGGGAACGGATTGAATTGGAGAGATTTTGATCTGAGATTAGAAGGTTATACATACAGTGGTAATTTCTTTGAAAATGTTTTTATAAGTGCAGGTTTCGTCAGGAAAAGCTCAACTAAATAAAAGCTTTCAGGAAAATTAAAAAATCCTGCACAACTCAGAAACTCTAAGTAAGTAGTTCATAAAAAGGTGGCTCAGCTTCATTATTTAACACTTAAAGATAGAGTCCAAACATCTGGCACTGATCGGAGGGGCTCAAGAACTTAGTAAAATCCCCCTCCTCCACGGCCCTCCATTGAAGAGTACATACATCCTTCAAAAACGCAAGGAGTCCTTCAGAACATGATTAAACAGTTTATGTTACGTACAAATCAAACACTACTTTGTACATGGTATGTCTTTTCCCAGGAAGTTGGAAGCAGTACTACAGCTCTTCCCATGCTGTTTGACCTTGAAGGGCTCTATTACCAAGCCTAAACCAACTATTGCAGAAAGGCTTCATTTTAAAATAAGCTTCCTTTGCGTCTTTACTAGTTAAGCTCAATCAAAAACTAATTTTGTTTGACCAGCTTTTTATTTTTTTAAGGTAGTCACCAAAAATGTAGCAAATCGTAGCCAGACAGAATGTGAGAGATATGCAGGATCATCAGCAGGAGATACAAACTGCAGCTGGATTTGATTGACAACTCGGTTTCTAATCTAAACTCTTTGCGGGGGTAACGTTCAACTTCAGCAGGGGCTGTCCATTATACACCCTACCCAGTTTTCCTTTCCATTATCGGGCAAGCGGCATTACATGTGGCCAATCCGACACTGCCAGGTTTCCGACCCCACCAAAATTGAAGTATACCCCCTTTCATCGCTAACTTATTCAACGCTGGCTCCTCGGTAACAATTCATGCGACTGCAAGGTATCCCACGCTCCATTCTGCATATGGTCTGGGAATGCTTCAATTGCTCTTGGCATGAGGTGGTAGATATTTTATTAACTCCAGTCAAGACTCAACTGCCCCCTTTTCCTCTTCTACCTAGGCCTTTTGGGTTGGTGTTTCCCTTATGGGGAGCCTCCCAGTTGGGAGCCTCAAAGATCATAAAATGCATGATACGCCTCTCCCTTCTGACGGCTGAAAGGCATATTATGATTGCATGAAGGTCACGAGTAGCACCTCTTAAACAGCAGTGGCTAGATTTAATTAAATTAGAAAAGGCCAGCTCACCGGAGGTTGGGGGAAGTATGCAATTTTAGATCAGAAATGGAATCCCTTTGAACAGTTTAGTGGGCTTAAAGCACAACCAGGAAGTGAACTAGACCCAAATGGACTCAAAACTTGGTTATTATAAATGTGTGAATGCTTACATTATCTTTGTAATATATAAGGATTAAATGACTTTCAGTATTAGTTTCTCAGTGGTTAAATTGGTGGCAGTTGTATTTAGCAGCCCTAGTACAGGTTAATTGAAAATTAATGAAAAATTCAATACAAAAATTAAATTAAAATCTGCTGTGGTTGAACCTTTAAAAATACAAGGAATAGATCCAATCGAGAAAGCAGAATGTAATTCTGGCAAATATTACAATACATTAGCCAATACATTCTCCAGTCCAGGCAACATCCTCTTAAATCCCCTCTGTACCCTCTCTAGTCCTGGCAACATCTTTGTAAATCTTCTCGGTACCCTCTCTAGTCCTGGCAACATCTTCGTAAATCTCCTCTGTACCCTCTCTAGTGCAATCACATCGTTCCTGTAATGTGGTGACCAAAACTGCACGCAGTACTCTAGCTTGTATTTTATACAGCTGAAGAGCTCCTTCCAGAGTTGCAATGCAGATTCCGCCCACTAAGGGGCACAATGGACATGATCTTCACCGTGTGCCAAATCCAAGAGAAATGCAGGGAACATCACCAACCCCTGTACATGGTCTTCTTTGATCTCACAAAGGCCTTCGACACTGTCAACTGTGAGGGATTATGGAGCACCCTCCTCAAATTCGGCTTCTCTCAAAAGTTTGTCACCATTCTTTGCCTGCTTCATGATGACATGCAATCAGTGATCCTGACCAACGGATCCATCACAGACCCAATTCACGTCCGGACTGGGGTCAAGCAGGGCTGTGTCATCACGCCAACGCTCTTCTCGATCTTCCTTGCTGCAATGTTCCATCTCATCCTCAGTAAGCTCCCCACTGGAGTGGAGCTAATCGACAAAACAAGTGGGAAACTGTTCAACCTCCGCCGCATCCAGGCATCATCCAAGGCTGTCCCGTTCTCTGTAAGTGAATTACAGTACGCAGACGACGCTTGCGTCTGCGCACAATTGGAGGCCGAAATCCAAGCCATCGTCAACACCTTCACCGAAGTATACGAGAGCATGGGCCTTACACTAAACATCCATAAGACAAAGGTCCTTTACCAACTTGCCCCCGCCACACAGTACTGCCCCCTGATTATCAAAATCCATGATGTGGCCTTGGACAACATGGACCATTTTCCATACCTCAGGAGCCTACTGTCAACAAGGGCAGATGTCGACGACGAGTTCCAACACCACCTTCAGTGCGCCAGTGCAGCCTTCGGTCACCTGAGGAAGAGAGTGTTTGAAGACCAGGACCTCAAACCCGGCACCAAGCTCATGGTCTACAGAGCAGTAGTGATACCCGCCCTCCTATATGGCTCAGGGACATGGACCATATACAGTAGACACCTCAAAGCATTGGAGAAGTACCACCAGCACTGCCTCCGCAAGATCCTGCAAATCCATTGGCAGGATAGATGCACCAACGTCAGTGCCCTCGCTCAGGCCAACATCCCCAAGCATCGAAGCATTGACCATGCTCAACCAGCTCCGCTGGACGGGCCACATCGTCCGCATGCTTGACACGAGACTCCCAAAACAAGCGCTCTACTCAGAGCTTCGACATGGCAAGCGAGCCCCAGGTGGACAGAGGAAACGTTTCGAGAACACCCTCAAAGCCTCCCTGATAAAGTGCAACATCCCTACTGGTACCTGGGAATCCTTGGCCCAAGATCACTCAAAGCGGAAAAAAAACATCCAGGAAGGCACCGATCACCTTGAGTCTCTTCGCCGGGAGCAAGCGTAGATAGCGGAAGGAGCGCACGGCAACCCAGGCCCCCCCAGCCACCCGTTCCTTCAACCACTGTCTGCCCCACCTGTAGGTCCCGCATTGGACTCATCAGTCACCTGAGAACTCATTTTTAGTGTGGAAGCAAGTCATCCTCAACTCCGAGGGACTGCCTAAGAAGGGATCTATACAGTTCCAGCATAACCTCCCTGCCCTTATATTCTATGCCTCAGCTAGTAAAGGCAAGAATCCCGTATGCCTTCTTAACCACTTTATCTACCGGTCCTGCTACCTTCAGGGATCCGTGGACATGCACTCCAAGGTCCCTCTGTTGCTCTACACTTCTCAGCATCCTACCATTCATTGGGTAAGAAATTCATATATGTACCGCCACCTGTTAGTGTTGTGTATGGAGAAAGAGTCAGACTGAACACTGTGAGCTCAAAGTAAAGTGTGACCGTAGTCTTTTATTGCAGGTCTCCAGAATGCCTCTCCAGCCTGGGAGGCCTCTTTAAATACCTGTGCACCCAAAGGAGTATGGGATCTCTTGGGACTCCAGAGGATGAACCCTCTGGTGGCTGTACAGAGTAAATACAAGTCCACATATATAACAGTTAGCACCAACGATTTTCAAAAAAATGGCAGCCGCCGCTCTTGCGTCAGCTGAAGGTGGTCCCTGCCCAGCTGCCATATTCATGGGCCCCTTTGTGCTGCAGATAACCGGCAGCGTCCTGTAAAAAAAAGTGGTGGCGTGGTGATGTGCAGGCCGACTTAACGTCGCCTACACGAACTTCACCCTAGCGCTCAATTCAGCGTTGGGTCCTAAGCGTGTCGGGGCGATATCTGCAGCTGGTAAAGGGACACACACATCAATCAAGTTTGAATGGAAGGGTTTGACCTTGTTTTGGGGGCATTTTATTGAAGTGGTGGCTTGCTGCACTATATGTGAAAAGTTTTTTTTAAGTGTATTGAGACTGCTGCTGGACGCTTACATGGGCTCGGATGATAAGTGAAGGCTTTTGGGAAGACAGAACATGCTGCGAATACTCAGCAGGTCACGCTACATCTGTGGAGTTCACATCTCGGGTCGACATGCTGCCTGTCCAGCTGAGTATTTGCAGCATCTTATGCTGTCATTTCACACTTACAGCATCTGCTTGCAGAGGGAAGAGGAAGACGCAGAAGAGGAGGAAGCCGAAGAGGAGGAATCAGACAGAAGGATGCATCCCAGACAATTGTAGCAGGGATATTCAGGATGGAATTGTCCACCTGTGGTCGCATTGGCTGGGCAGCTGCCTCTTCTTGTTGACCCACTGGCTGGGCATTTCTTGGGTGTGTGGAATGAAGGTGTGTGAAATGAAAGGTGGAGTTGTGCTGACGGGAGGGCGGCAAACCATTGGTACATATGAGAAGAGGGATAACGTACGAGGATACCTGCATCTTGTATCCTTTAAGCCCCACTGCTGGCCAAGGGCTCAACCATGCCCCTGCCAAGAATGGCCTGCACAATCTCCTCCAAGGGAGAGAGGTGAGGCTAGGAATGGGAGATGTGCCTCGTGTTCGGTACAGATTGTCGATAGGTGAGTGATTCGGGGTTGTCCATTGAGCAGTGTGTGAGGCTAGTGGTGCAGTTGGTAGGTGATGGCTTTTTAAGATGCATTCACTGATCTTGACCAGTGGTCTGAGGTCATGAAGCCTCTTTGGGCACAGGAGCCAGGTCATGGGGGCAACACTGCTAATAGTGACGGCCTTAGTAATGTACTCCCACCTTGTTCCTCCTGGAGGGCCTCCTGGACCTTGTGGGTAGAAGGCCAGTCTTGCAGTGTTGACCCCCCTGCACAAAGCTGGAGCGCTGTTGCACGACCCTGGGTGCCCCTTCCCTGGCTATCTGAGACATTTGTATTAGTGCTGAGGCAATTTTCCCACTTGCTTAGTTTAAGAAGGTAACTCAGCTTTCAGAGCTGAATAATCACGTTTGGAACTTCTTTTAAATATTGAATATTTGTAAAAAGACAGAAAGGGCTGAAAAATGTATTGAATGAGTGCATTTTAATTTGTCTTGCTTCAGTGTGCCCCTTTAAATTTCAGAGCTGCTCACTGCCCACAATGCATTGCGGGCTTCACGGCCTCGCACACAGATGCTCGGGGAAGCGTCAGTGTCACACCAGGACTACAAAGGGTCCCGGAGAGCATTACACCTAGGATTAGCGCTGTGCCACCTACTTCCATGCCCCCCACACCAATTTAGGTCGGTTAGCGCTGCGGCCATTTTGGGGGCCGTTAACGGCAGTTGGCGGTGATACCGACTGCTTTGCTGGCGATCACCAATTTTTTCCCTATTGTGTATTCCCTTGCCTTGTTAACCCTCCCCAAATGCAATACCTCACACTTCTCCGGATTGAATTCCATTTGACACTTTTCGGCCCACCTGACCATTCTTCCTGCAGTTTACAGCTTTCTACCTCACTACCACACGGCCAATTTTTGTATCATCTCTGAACTTTTTAATCATGCCCTCATGAATTGAAACCTAAATCATTGATGTATACAGGTGCAGCATCCCAAATCTGTAACCCTCGGGACCGAGGGCGTTCTGGATTCCGTGTTTTTCCGGACTTTGGAACGTCTTTCTGATGTCATGAATCCAGAAACACCCGAGCCCAGGTTCGGGTATTTCCGGATTTCGGAACGTCAGAAAGTGGTGGTGGGGGGGGAGGGGACAACGGTTGCTCGCCGAGGAGCTGTTTGGGCCGCCGGCCCCATTGATGAGGTCGCGGGCGGGGCCCAGCAGCCAAGGAGTTGTTCGGGCAGGGCCCCGCCAAAGAGGAGCTGGTCGGGCGGGGCCCCGCCGTGGTGAAGGTGATCGGGTGGGCCGGTGAGGAGGCCCTGACGTAACGGCAGCAGCGGTGAGGCGAGACCCGAGGTCGTGCAGCGGCGGGACCTCGAGATCGGCAGGGTCAGCGGGTCTGGATTTCAGAACATTTTACGGATTCCGGACGACCCTGTCACCAATCGGTCCGAGGTCAGGATTCCGGAACGTTCCAGATTCCAGGCGCTACACCTGTACCACAAAAAACAAGGGACCTAGTACTGATCTTCGGAACCCCACTGGAAACAGCCTTCCAGTCACAAAAGCACCCATCAACCATTACCCTTTGCTTCCTGCCACTGAGGCAATTTTGGATCCAACTTGCCACTTTCCCTTGGATCCCATGGGCTTTTACTTTTCTGACCAATCTGCCATGTGGGACCTTGTCAAAAGCTTTGCTAAAATCCATGTAGATTACATCATACATGCTACCCTTGTCGACCCTCCTTAAAAAATTTAATTGGGTTACCAGGCATGACCAGCCCTTAACAAATCCATGCTGACTGTCCTTGATTAATCCATGCCTTTCTAAATGAAGATTTATCCTGTCCCTCAGAATTTTTTCCAATAATGTGCCCACCACCAAGGTTAGGCTGACTGGCCTATCCCTTTCTCGTTTTTTGAACAACGGTACAACGTTAGCAGTCCTCTAGTCCTCTGGCACCACACCTGTAGCCAGAGAGTATTGTAAAATGATGGTCAGAGCCTCCGCTATTTCCTTCCTTGCTTCTCTTAACAGCCTGGGATACATTTCATCCAGGCCTGGCGATTTATCTACTTTCAAAGATGATAAACCCTATAATATTTCCTCTCTCACTAGTGTTTATCTCATCTAATATTTCACACTCCTCCTCAACTACAATGTCTGCATCGTCCCTCTCCTTTGTGAAGGCTGACGCAAATTATTCATTCAGAACCATACCCACGTCTTCCGCCTCCACATAAAAGTTACCTTTTTGGTCTCTAATAGTAATCTCTGGCCCTCGATAATGTGAAATATTTGCATCAAATGTATTCATTGAATCACTGAGAGATAATGGCCGTGCCATTTCTGATTTGCCACCATGCTGACTGCAGCGAATTCTAATTAGAAATGGAGGAAAATATGGAGGGAGTTATCAATGGTGAGATGATGACTGCTAAATGGCTAAATTGATGTTGCAAATTTTGTTATTGCAAGGAAAATCTGGTTCATTATGGTGACTCCAATTGACGTGATTGAGCAAGATAGTGTAGAAACAAACTATGCCTCCTGAAAACAGATACAGCAAACATAGAAACATTTAAATTTACAGCGCAGAAGGAGGTCATTTTGGCCCATTATGTCCGGACACAAAGAGCCGCACGGCCCTCGGTCAGCAGCCCTGAAGGTTACATATAAACCTATGAACAATGAACAATGAACAATGACAGAAAGGTAAGGAGCACCCAGCCCAACTAGTTCGCTCCACACAACTGCAACACCCCTTGCACTGAAACATTCTACACTCCACCCCATCCGGAGCCATGTGATCTCCTGGGAGAGGCAAAAAACAGATAAAAAAACAATTTGGGGGAAAAAAAACTGGGAAAATTCCTCTCCGACCCATCCAGGCGATCGAAACTAGTCCAGGAAATCATCCTGGCTGAATTTGATTCCCTGCAGTACTTACCATCATATCTGCACTGGCCAACAGGAGGTTATCCAGTCTAATCCCTATTACCAGCTCCAGGTCCGTAATCCTGCAGGTTACGGCACTTTAAGTGCCCATCCAATCATCTTTTAAATGTGGCGAGGGTTTCTGCATCCACCACCCTTCCAAGCAGTGAGTTCCATATGCCCACAACCCTCTGCGTGAAGAAGCCACCCCTCAAATCCCCGCTGAACCTTCCACCAGCCACCTTAAAACTATATCCCCTAGTAATAAACACCTCCACCAATGGAAATAGGCCCTTGCTATCCACTATATCCAGGCCTCTCAATATTTTGTACACCTCAATGAGGTCGCCTCTCAATCTCCTCTGTTCCAATGAGAACAAACTCAGCCTGTCCAATCTGTCCTCATAGCTAAGATTCTCCATTCCAGGCAACATCCTAGTAAATCTCCTCTACACCCTCTCTAGTGCAATCACGTTCTTCCTATAATACGGCGACCAGAACTGCACGCAGTACTCCAGCTGTGACCTAACCAGAGTATTATATAATTTAAGCATAACCTCCCTACTCTTGTATTCTATGCCTCAGCCAATAAAGACAAGCATTCCGTATGCCTTCTTAACCACCTTATCCACCTGGCCTGCTACTTTCAGGGATCTGTGGACAAGCACTCCAAGGTCCCTTTTTTCATCTACACGATTAAGTGGCCTACCGCTTAATGTGTATACCCTTTCCTTATTAGCCCTCCCAAAGTGCATCACCTCACACTTCTCTGAATTAAATTCCATTTGCCACTGCTCTGCCCACCTGGCCAGTAGATTGATATCCTCCTGCAGCCCATGACATTCCTCTTCATTATCAATCACATAGCCAATTTTAGTGTAATCTGCAAACTTCTTAATCATACTCCTTATATTCAAATCTAAATCGTTGATATACATCACAAAAAGCAAGGGACCCAGTACTGAGCCCTGCGGAACCCCACTGGAAACATCCTTCCAGCAACAAAAATATCCATCAACCATTACCCTTTGCTTCCTACCTCTAAGCCAATTTTGAATCCAACTTGCCACTTTGCCCTGGATCCCATGGGCTTTAACCTTTGTGACCAGTCTACCATGTGGGACCTTATCAAAGGCTTTGCTAAAGCCCATATACACTACATCGTATGCACTACCCTCATCGACCCTCCTGGTTTCCTCCTCAAAAAATTCAATCAGGTTAGTCAAAGACGATCTTCCCTTAACAAATCCATGCTGACTGTCCCTAATTAATCCTTGCCTTTTCAAATGTAGATTTATCTTGTCTTTCAGGATTTTTTCCAATAATTTTCCCACCACTGAGGTTAGGCTGACAGGCCAGTAATTATTTGGCCTATCCATTTCTCTCTTCTTAAACAATGGTACCACATTAGCAGTCCTCCAATCCTCCGGCACCATGCCCAAATCCAAAGAGGACTTGAAAATG
Organism: Pristiophorus japonicus; assembly: GCF_044704955.1. NCBI lineage: Eukaryota > Metazoa > Chordata > Chondrichthyes > Pristiophoridae > Pristiophorus > Pristiophorus japonicus. The sequence goes on along the minus strand of NC_091991.1, from coordinate 76,908,745 downwards.
ATAGTCAAGGCCCCTGCTATTTCCTCTTTTACATCGCTCAACAGCCTGGGATGCATTTCATCCAGGCCTGGGGACTTACCTACTTTTAAAGCTGCTAAACCCCTTAATACTTCCTCTCTCACTATGTTTATTCATCCAGAATATCACACTCCTCCTCGATAGCAGTATCTGCATTGCCCTTTCCTTTGTGAAAACATATACAAAGTATTCATTAAGAACCTTACCAACATCTTCCGCCTCTACACTCATGATCTCTAATGTGCCCTACACTTTCTTTAGTTACCCTCTTACTTTTAATATATTTATAGAACATCTTTGAGTTTTCCTTAATTTTACTAGCTAAGAATTTTTCATGCTCTCTCTTAGCATTCCTAATATCCTTTTTAATTTTGCCTCTTAACTTTCTATATTCCTCCAAAGATTCTATAGTATTTAGCCGTCGGTATATGACATAAGCTTCCCTATTTTTCTTTATCCTCCCCTGTAAGTTCCTAGACATCCAAGGGGCTCTAGAATTGTTATTCCCACCCTTTTTCTTTAAGGGCATATGTTTGGCCTGAGCTTTCCGGATCTCCTCCTTGAATGCCTCCCACTGTTCCGACACTGATTTACCCACAAGTAGCTGTTTCCTGTCCACTCTGGCCAAATCACTCCTCAACTTAGCAAAATTAGCTTTTCCCCAATTGGGACTTTTATTCCAGGCCTATCCTTGTCCTTATCCATAACCAACTTGAAACTGATGGAATTATGGTCACTGGCATCCAAGTGCTCTCCCACTAATACCCCTTCAACCTGCCCAGCTTCAGTCCACAAAACTAAATCCAAAACTGCCCCCTCTCATGTTGGGCTTGCTACATACTGACTAAAAAAACTCTCTTGAATGCATTTTTAAAATTCTGCACTCTCTATATCCTTCACACTAAATTTGTCCCAATCAATATTTGGATAGTTGAAATCCCCTACTATTACTACCCTATTGTTTTTAGACTTCACAGCAATTTGCCTACATATTTGCTCCTCTATAATACATCCCCAGCAGTGTGATCGCCCCTTTTTTATTTTTCAATTCAACCCATATGGCCTCATTTGATGATCCCTCTGACATATCATCCCTCCTCACTGCTGTAATAGTTTCTTTAATCAATACCGCGACCTCCCCCTCTTTTTACGCCCCTCTCTGTCTTGTCTAAAAATGCTGTAACCAGGAATATTGATCTGCCAAACCTGCCCCTCTTTCAGCCATGTTTCTGTAATGGCTATAACGTCATACTCCCAAGTGTCTACCTGTGCTCTTAGCTCATCCGCCTTATTCGCTATACTCCTTGAATTAAAGTATATACCATTTAGCACAGGAAGACCTCCTTGATTACTACTTACTAAGCCCTGTTTCCTTTGTCTTAGAGATTCGCTTTCTAGATTCTTGCTATCCAATTTCTCCTTTACTTCTTTCCCTATTGAATTTGTTCTCAGGTTCCCATCCCCCTGCCAAGCTAGTTTAAACTCTCCCCAACAGCACTATCATAACTCCCCATGAGGATATTGGTCCCGGCGCTGTTGAAGTGCAACCCATCTGGTTTGTACAGGTCCCATCTCACCCAGAAGAGGTCCAAATACCTCAAGAATTTAAAGTCCTCCCTCCTACACCAATTTTCCAGCTACGTGTTCGTCCTCTCTATCCTTCCATTCTTGTACTTATTAGCACATGGCATTGGTAGTAACCCGGAGATTACTATCTTTGAGGTCCTACCCTTTAATTTTCTTCCTAGTTCCCTGAATTCTGCCTGTAGGACCTCATCCCTCTTTCTACCTATGTCGTTGGTCCTGATATGGACTACGACCTCTAGCTGTTTACCCTCTCCCCCCAGAATGCCCTGCGTCTGCTCTGTGACATCCTTGAAGCTGTACCAGCGAGGCACCATACCATTCTGGAATCATGTCTACGGCTGCAGAAATGCCTGTTGTTCCCCTAACTGTAGAATCCCCCATCACTAGAGCTCTTTTATTCTACGTCCTTCCCCTATGTGCAGCTGAGCCACCCGTGGTGCCTTGGAATTGGCCATGGCTGCACCATCGCCCTCACCGATACTCAGAAGTGAATATCGGTTTGAAAGCGAGATGGATTCACGGGGGGTTTCCTGCACTACCTGCCTAGCGTTCTTACTTCATCTGGTGGTCACCCACTTCCCCTCTGCCTGCACACTTTTAAGCTGCGGGGTGACAACCTCCTATAACGTGCTATCCATATAGCTCTCAGCCTCATTCATGCACCATATTAACTCCAGCCACCGCTCAAGCTCCGAAACGTGGAACTCGAGTAGTTGAAGCTGGAGACACCTCCTGCACACATGTTTTTTTTTTTTGAAATTCGTAGCCAATCATTCCAATTCTTTGTCAAATCACAAACGCCAGAGGTCACCTTGCACACACCAAGGATCACTCTACGCCAATGCTCTTAGCCAAAAGGCCTAGAGCCACTGCACCGTTCCTGGAAGTACTGCAATACCAGGTTCGTGCCATGGAGGTGGATGGGTCAGGTCCCCCACACACCTCCGTGGAGGTGGATGGGTCAAGCCACCCCATCCACCTCCTGTTTCCAAAAAAGCAAGCATATACCTTCCTGATCCAGGGAGAACCACCCGGAGGTCATGGTGGCTACTCCCCTGTCAGGTCAGTTACGCATGATCTTAGCCAAAAGGCCGATCCTGCACACATGGTTGTCTAGGCCGCGCAAAGCATCCAGGACTTCCCACATGCCGCAGGATGTGCACTCCACAGAACTGAGCTGCCCTGCCATCCCTCTAGTAAGACTTATCTAGTTTAAAATCTACTTAAAAAGAAACATCTTGGGAGCAGGAGGGGAAAACAGAAAGGAGAGCTTGTTGCAATCAGATCCTTATATTACGCTGGAGGGAAAAATAGTACTTGTGAGCAATATTGATGAGGAGACGGATAGTTATGCAAAACAGGAAGATACTGCTGCTGAAGACAGCAATCATTTAACACTGATGTTTATAATCCAGATTCTTGGAGGCTTTTGAATGCATTTGATTGCTGTTCTTCAGGGGTTTGTATTGAACTTATTTGTTTTGTTTTTTTATAAGCTTTGCAACAAGGATTAATGCTACTCTTATCAACCAATATGATCACGGCAGATCAGGCTTATATTCTTCCTTTCTCCTTAGGTCAGATTTTTTATATCTCACGAAAACAGCAACTTAATTTCAGAGCTTGGTGACATTAAAGAATTGATAAGCAACAGTGCTAGGAAACCAAGGGCTAAGTGGCATTTATCCCAGAGTGCTGAGGGAGACTAGAGAGGAAATTTGTGAGGCATTATGAAGGAGTCACAGGACACTGGGGAGATACCATTAGATTGGAAACAGGCTAATGTGGTGTTCATATTCAAAAAGGGTGACAAAGCAGATACAGGCAACGACAAATCCATTAGCCTTACTTGAATCCCATGCAAAATAAGGGAATTGATTATCAGGAGCAAATTTGAGGGTTATCTGTGCAATAAAAACCTGGTAAACAGCAGTTACCACAGCTTTAGAAGGGAAAGGTGCTGACTGGCCTTGATTTGTTTGAGGAAGTGACAACCCAAGTGGATGATGGCCAACCTTACAAAGTTGTGTTCTTAAGGCTTCCAAAAGGGCTTTTGATAAAGTTCTACATGAAAGGCTACTACTTAAGCTCAAAGCTGTGGGCATTCAGGGTAAAACCTTGGCAATGGATAAAAAACAGGCTAAAGAGTAGAAAACGAGTCCACATTAGCAGAGTCGTGTCAGTGGGGAGTATTGAGTGGAGTGTCCCAGGGATTGGTGTCAGGACCACTACCTTTTCTAATTTACATCAATGATTTGAGTTCAGAAACTCAATGAAAACTGATCAAATTTGTCGACGATAACTAACTAGGAGAGGCAGTGGAATCAAAAGGAGGCAATATAAAAATGACACACTTATTTTAACAAAATATGGGAGTTGGTCAAACAATGCCCTATGAAATTTAATGCAGCTAAATGTAAATACTTTAGATTGGGAGGAAAAATGGATGACATACGCACTTCCTGATTGGTGTTGAAATAGCTAAGTTACTGAACCCGACACTCAACAGATCCAACCAATGCCGAAAAAGCTAATCGAGCATAAGAACATAAGAATTAGGAGCAGGAGTAGGCCTTCGGCCCCTTGAGCCCGCTCCACCATTCAATAAGATCATGGCTGATCTTCTACCTCAACTCCACTTTCCTGCGCTGTCCCCATATCCCTCGATTCCCTTAATATTCAAAAATCTATCGCTCTCTGTCTTGAATATACTCAAAGATTGAGCCTCCACAGCCCTCTGGGGTAGAGAATTCCAAAGATTCACCACCCTCTGAGTGAAGAAGTTTCTCCTCTTCTCAGTCCTAAATGGCTGACCCCTTATTCTGAGACTGTGACCCCTGGTTCTGGACTCCTCAGCTACAGGAAACATCCTCCCTGCATCTACCCTGTCAAGCCCTGTAAGAATGTTGTTTGTTTCAATGAGATCGCCTCTCATGCTTCTAAACTCTAGAGAATATAGGCCTAGTTTACTCAATGTTAAACTACTTGGCCAAAAAAGAATACAAGTCAGAGGAAGTTGTGACCAAACGATATAGTGCTCTAGTCAGACCACATCGTAAGTTTTCTTGTCGGTTCTGGTCAACGTGACACACGCATTAGAAGCAATGCAGAGAAAAGCCAAGAGGCTGATCCTGAATGTAAAGGGTACGAATTATGAAGAATGGCTGGAGAAACCTGGGCTCTTCGGCCTGGAAAGGAGGAATTGGAGAGGTGATCATTTAGGGGTATATCAGATAGCAAACAATATGGAAAAATATTTTTCATTGAACTGTCGGAGTGGGACAAAGGGGCACAGATTTAGACTAGTAAAGGGTAATTTTGGGACTGATATCAATGGATCTTGTGATCTCAATCAACATAACAAAAACAGATTATCTGGTCATTATCATATTGCTATTTATGGGAGTTTGCTGTGCGCAAGTTGGCTGCCGTATTTCCCACATTACAACAGTGACTACACTCCAAAAGTACTTCATTGGCTGTAAAGCGCTTTCACGTCGTGAAAGGCGCTATATAAATCCAAGTCTTTCTTTTCTTTTTTTAAAGTAGGTCATTAAGAGTTTGAGGATTGAAAGTATTTGAGTTCTAGGAACATATTTAGATACAGGTAATGTAACAGTTGAGAACTAAACTGCCCCATTGGTAGCCAGGTTCAGATTGAATTGAATTTGGTTACCCTCCAATTAAATAATTTTGCCAAATCTGGCCACGTGACTTGAGGGAGTGAGCCGTCTCTGGAGAGGGAAAGAGTTGATTAAAGTAAACTAGTAAATTCAGCGGAAGATTTATTCAAAGTTCAACACCTTTCAGGCAATGTAGAGAAGCACTGACAGTGGTTCCGGAGAAGTCTATAGCCAAGTTTGTTGTACATTACTGGTTGAAGGAATGGAGGCAGAGGGAAAATAGTGAACTATATCAGTGGATTCATTTCAAAGGAAGTCATTACCAAATTGTAATACTCAATAAAATTATACATCTTGAAAAAAATTGTGTATAATTGTGAACCACTTTTCTCTACAGCAATTAGGAAATTCAGATGCAGGCTCATGTCAAAATTTAAAAGAAATGACTGCAATCATTTTTCACCAGAGAGGGAATAAAGGAAGGTGCAGAACAACATTGGATCATACCTCCTTCCATCGAGTGGTTTTCCAGCCTGGGCATCGGCCAGCCCGGCACGGTTTATATATTCGAGGTTTCTTTAAATGATCGCAGTACTTGTTATCCACAGCTATCTGCTCCGTGTCAACACAGGAGATATCCCGGTGCTTGCTTCCCTTGCCACAGGTCACAGAACACTAGGAACAAAGCACAGAAGTTACATTCTAACAACCCGGAGCAACACATTTCTTCAGATTTTGTGTCTCACTAATTGCAAGAAAACAAAAATCCACGGCATACAGGTTAGAAAAGTTAACAAGGTATTTTGTTTTACACGTCTCTGTAATGAAGCTACCAAGTATTTGGAAAGGAGTGATAGATAAATGTCTGCTGATGGTATGTTACAGCTTTTTATATCAAGTTCGTGCACACAAGTTTCAAAATAGAAGACCTGCTCACTGTGCACTACAATGTGGCTGAGCATGTGAGTGTAAAAGGCTGAAGCATTCGCAACCATCTTCAGCCAGAAGTGCCGAGTGGATGATCCATCTCGGCCTCCTCCTGAGGTCCCCAAAATCACACATCCAGTCTTCAGGCAATTTGATTCACTCCACATAATATCAAGAAACAGCTGAGCGCACTGGATATAGCAAAGGCTATGGGCCTCGACAACATTCCGTCTGTAGTGCTAAAGACTTGTGCTCCAGAACTAGCCATGCCTCTAGCCAAGCTATTCCAGTACAGCTACAACACTGGCATCTATTCGACTATGTGGAAAACTACCCAGGTACGTCCTGTCCACAAAAAGCAGGACAAATCCAATCCAGCCAATTACCGCCTCATCAATCTACTCTCAATCATCAGCAAAGTGATGGGAGGTGTCGTCAACAGTGCTATCAAGTGGTACTTACCAATAACCTGCTCACTGATCAGTTTGGGTTGTGCCAGGACCAGTCAGCTTCAAACCTTATTACAGCCTTGGTCCAAACAGGGACAAAAGAGCTGAATTCCAGAGGTCAGGCGAGAGTGACTGCCATTGACATCAAGGCAGCCTTTGACCGAGTGTGGCATCAAGAAACTGAAGTCAATGGGGATCGGGGAAACTGTTCACTGGGTGGAGTTACAGCTAGCACAAAGGAAGATGGTTGTTAGAGGCCAATCATCTCAGCACCAGGACATCTTCAGCTGCTTCATTAATGACCTTTCCTCCATCATAAGGTCAGAAGGAGGAATGTTTGCTGATGATTCCACAGGTGGTGCTGCCCTTGTCTTTCTAGATGTCATGGGTTTGGGAGGTGCCATCATTGAATCCGCCACCATCAACATCCTGGAGATCACCATTGACCAGAAACATAACTGGACCAGCCACATAAATACTGTGGCTACAAGAGCAGGTCAATGGCTGGGTATTCTGTGATGAGTATCTCACCTCCTGACTCCCCAAAAGGCTTTCTACAACCTATAAGACACAAGTCAGGAGTGTGATGGAATTCTCTCCACTTGCCTGGATGAGTGCAGCTCCAACAACACTGAAGAAGCTTGGCACAATCCAGGACAAAGCAGCCCCTGCACTCAAAATACATCTTAATCAATGACAACAACTTGCATTTATATATCACCTTTAACGTAGTGTAATGTCACAAGGCGCTTCACAGGAGCGTAAGCAGACAAAAATTTACTTTGTGTCAATCAACATAACAAAAGAAGATTATCTGGTCATTCTCACATTACTATTTGTGAGAGTTTGCTAAGCGCAAACTTTTCTGCCGTGTTTCCCACATTACAACAGTGACTACACTTCAAAAGTATTTCATTGGCTGTAAAGTGCTCTGGGACATCTGGTGGTCATGAAAGGTGCTATATAAATTCAAGTCTTTCTTCTTTCAAAGAAGGAAACATTATGACAGGTGATGGAGGTAGGTTTTAAGGAGGGTCTTAAAGAAAAAGAGAGAGAGAACAATGGAGAGGTTTAGGGAGAGACTTCCAGAGCTTTGGGCCTACATTTTGTGCTCAAGTCTCTGGAGTGGGGTTTGAACCCACAATTTTCTGACTCAGAAGCGAGTGTGCTGTTGCTGATCTGCAGTGAACGTCTACGAGCTTTGGGCCTGGACAGCTGATGACACGGTCACCAATGGTGAGGTGAAGGAAGTGAGGGATGCATAGGAGGCCAGAATTGGAGGTACACAGAGATCTTAGAACTCTTTAATCTTCATACTGCCCCACTCATTAACTTATTCAACAATTTGTTCTTGAGTACTTTCCTGATGACATGATCTTTGTCATCCTCTCGAATACTTGTTTCTAATCATTCCCTGTGCCATTGTCCATCACTTAGCCCTTTTTCTCGGGAACTAACCTTACCAGTAAATGGGTTCCTGTCTAAATAGTCAATGATTTTTTTTTAAGGGCTGAATCTTATAAATTAGGAGGATTTTGTTCCCCCTTTTAAAAGACAAGTTGTGAATAACACACAAAAGTCACAGTTTACAGTGGGATGTTGCAGTTAACCTGCAAGTAAGGAGGATCTCAATCATCTGACTGCAATTCGGCTCATTTATATATTATTAGTTCTTCTGTACTCAGTGGATAATGCAGCATATTCTTTGCTCAGCTAATAACTTGCAAACAGCGTTCTCTGCATTCATAAAATAGGTCATATTCAACAACTGGAAAGGGCAGCAGTTGCACTGATCAGTTAATTTTTGAAAAATATCTACTTTTCCATCTGCGTGCTTTTACTGATTTAGGTACTGAATGTTATCACTGTGTCAGTACGCAGCTACAATTGTTTACAGTGTACGGGAAATATGAAAACAACCAATTATGCTGCAGATGGTAAAATGTAATTTGTGAAGCGGATTCTATTCATCACCTTGCTAATATTAGTAATGGTGACCATGAAACTACCCGATTGTTGGAAAAACCCATCTGGTTCACTATCCATCCTTACCCGCTCTGGCCTATAGGTGACTCCAGACCCACAGCAATGTGTTGACTCTTAACTGCCGTCTGAAATGGCCTAGCAAGTCATTCAAGGGCAATTAGAATTGGGTAATAAATGCTGGCGTTGCCAGCGACACCCACATCCGTGAACGATTTTGTGACATCTTGAGGTCATGTAAGGCGTATATGCAAGTCTTTCTTTCTTTACTCAAGTGGGGTTGTAAGGGTTGTAATGATTGGCCATATCAGATGGACATAAAAGATCCCATGCCACTATTCAAATAAGAGTAGGGGACTTCTCTCTGGTGTCCTGCTCAACATATATCCCTCAACTGACACTTAAAATAAATGATCTGGTCATCTATTTCATTGCTGTTGTGGGAGCTTGCTGTGTATAAATTGGCTGCCATGTTTCCCCACATTTCAACAGTGACTATACTTCAAAAGCACTTCACAGGCAAGTAAAGCACTTTAGGACGTCCTGAGATCGTGAAAGATGTTATATAAATGCAAGTCTTTCTTTCTTTTATTGTTAGCAGCAATTTCTAGTCTTATATATGTTTTGAAAAGATCTCATGTGGATTCTATTTTTGCTATGTTGCATTCAAACATTGAGGAGCAAATTACTTTCCCCATTACAGATGTTATTAATAGACCTCTACGATGCACTAATAGGAAGTGAAAGAGATAGTCTAGTTCCTAACCATACATGGTTACAAATGGAGTCACAGGGCTAGATTTTCGCCGACTTTGCAGCTGAGATTTGACCCTCTGCGGCAAAAACCCGGTTGATGGGATCTTCAGGCACCTTTTTGCGGCGGTGCTTCCATGAGAGGAGCGCTGACGTGAAACGCCGGCATGAAACGATGTGCAACGCCGCGGATTGCATTACCATCGTCACTCTCCGCCACGCCCAGAATACCGACAGGGTCAAACCTGCAGGGCAGCCCTGCCAGCAGTGGTAAGTATGAAGACCTGCAAAAAAGTAAGTTAAGGTTTATATTTTTTAATTCTTTCTCAGCGATTTAATAGGTAAGGGTTTTGTGAATGTTTTGTGAATGTTATTTGCAATTATTTTCCCCCTCCCTAGGCCACTCTCGCAGCGCTACCAGCCTCGGACTAAAGTTGCCGAAACTCACGGTTTGCGCCGCGAATCCTCGTGCAACGTCAACTTTACTGATGACGCAAAGGCCGAAATTTAGGCCTAAAAACGGTAGCGCAGCGAAAACGGTAATTTTGGCGTTAAACTACCATTTTCGCCGACAACCGAAAATCTAGCCCAGTTCAATCCATTCCGGATTTTGGTAAGTGAGAACATAATTCAGCGATTGTCGCTCACTGTGTGGGGGACAGACGGAAGCTGGGAAAGAACACATTCATTACCATTCATACGTGTCAGCCTGAAAATAAACAGCATGTGAACTCAATAGGATGGCGGAGTGTAATGTGGCTCAAACCCATCACACGTGCACGCAAAACTAACAAGTCTTTAGGTGAATATACAGGGAGACTGTGTGGGCCTCTTTTTGCCCCAGTGAATACTAACAACAGGAACCAAAAAGGTCATTGTGTGCATTTCTTTTTTAAAAAAGAGCATTTTGATCATTTTAAACAGAAGTCCAATTAATTCACATTATATATTCAATGATTCATATTACTTATAAATCTTGATAAATCCAAAATTGAGTGCGCTAGTGTGAATTATTACAGCATATTATACAATATCAGAAATATTTAATGTAAAGCATTGGGAATAAAGCTTAAGAATGCACACATACAGTTGAAAATGACATTTATGTTATTAACTCCAAATACATATGTAAATGATCCTCTTACACTGTACTTAAAGCAATCATATATAAAAATGATGAATATGACGGTAGACCTCCAGATTTTTCTCCTATGGAATGATCCCATTACTCATATACAAAGAGTTATTAAACACAAATCTGGCAGCATCTTCCACCCCAGCTGCTAAATATAAGGTATTGAAGCTCAGCCTAGTGAAAGAATATTATATAATATGGGAAATTCTTCAACTAAACTTAGCTTGTTTCATTGCTTGCTTATCATTTCCACCTGGTGCGATCGGCTGTAAGGTTTGCTTCCTTGTTTTCATTCCAAAGTTCAGGAAGAACTTTCTGCTCAAGGCCAATATCAAACTGTTCGAGTGCAGAGAGACTGCAAACTTCATTGAATAGCCCGACATCATTAAAGCACTCGCATTTGGCACATCTGAGCTCAATTTGTTTTTCAATAATCTTTCTGATGGCACGCTGTACCAGTCCAATAGTCAGCACTAATTGCACATTTGTACATTATTTATGTTTAAGAAATATTTGTTTTCAGATGATTTTTATAAAGCTTTTGTACAGAATTAATATTCAAATTGTAACTGGCACTTAAGCTTGGAACACTTTGTTAGAATAATACCAATGTTTTGTTTACAGTATTTAGCAGATTGTAAATACTGTTTCTGAAACACCACAAGTATACAGTGTTATCTATTAACTTCAAGAACATAAGAAATAGAAGCAGGAGTAGGCCATTTGGCCCCTCGAGCCTGCTCCGCCATTCAATAAGATCAATAAGGCTGATCTGAAATGGCTGATTCAAAATGGATGACTCTACACCATAAAGACATTAATTGGGAAGGGATGATGAGGCAAAGAGGTAAATACTGAGGAACACAACATAAAGTTCCTACCCACATCCTATATCAGTAACAACAGGCCACTACTCCTGTAATATTGTGCTGGAATTATATAAGGCAAGTGGGTCCTGCTACTATGCAAAAGGTAAGCACAAATTATTGGGTCACAACACAATTTGTTTGAGTAGATTTATAATTCGAGTCATTAAGGGGAGAACTACTTAACCACAGGAAGCCTCAGAATCTATCTGTCTTGTTTTGAATTGCATTGGGACAACAGGAAACATTGCAATGTGTTGCATTGAAGCCCTTTTTCCAGAATTCTAGTCCTGGAGTTGGTTGTAGTGTATTTGGCTTCCTGCAACTTCCATAAACACGGTAATTACGCAGGCATTTCAAACACAGGGTAGGATGTCAGCAGACATGGAGTTCAAAGCATTCTGAGAAACTCTCAGCCTGAATTGCCTACAATATGAGTGTCTGCTCCATTATAATGAGTGTTTATGCTCTAAGAGCTTTATGTACTTTGAAGATGGCACAGTGAACAAAAAAACCTAAATGCAAGGAAGTGATTTCTTATCTCTGTAAATTGCTTCTTCAGCCCAGGCTTCACTGCCCAAAACCATGCCTCCTGGATTACGTCACTTAACCATCTAGCATTTGTTACTGAACAGTGGGATATCACATCCATATGGGCAAAATACACCTCCTTTTCATGAAAATCTCATCCGCCAGGCATGAGTTAATCAAAGTTGTTAATCCTTCCAGACAGAGTACAGAACGACAACTGAGGCACTCCTCTCTCTCTCTCTTCTTTCTCTCTGGTGCACATAGTATCAGGAGGCCGGTCCAAGAGCTCTGCAGTTTAGGAACGGCTTCAGACTGTGAACTGATCCATGCAGCGCCACAGAAAGACAACACCAGGTAGGTTTGTGTTTCATTATTGCTTTCCTGGATGCCACATTTATACAAAACAAAATTAAGGCAAAGCATATACCCCCAGTAAGCAAAAAACAAAGGCTAAAGTTACAATTCTTTGTTCTCTAACTTCTGGCTCAAAACAACCGGACTTTTAAAAAAAAATCCATCAAATTAATTATGAGATTGCAAAATGACGACAAGCTTCAACATCTGTGAAAAATGAGCTGTCATTTAAAAACTCAGTGAAAGTAGTTTACAAAAGGGTATTACATACTTAATATTTTTCACAGGAGTAATCAAAATTGTATTGTAACAAATTGCGTGCGAAGTGAAGAAACGTTTGATGGAATGCCAGCGAGAAGCAACATACCATTGGTTTTCAGCTGTAACACAAAGCAGAATATACAGCAAAAAAAAACACGCTCAAAACGCCAAATTCCTTTCACTGTCTACATTTTGTTCAATCTTTTGAAGTACAGGCATTTAGAACAAATGATTTTACATTTTCTCCACTTTGCAAATGTTGTTTGCACTTTCTCCTTTGCTCGTGAAGTTCAACCGATATACCTGGGAGGCCATAATGTTATTTGCTCGAAGAGCTCAGCTGACATCATGAACTGCATGAACTTAAGCGCAAACAGCTTGTGATTATCTGAACTCAGATCAGGTTACATCCTTAAATCATTCTCAGGTAATCATTATTATATGTTTGCTGTTTTACAGTAAGCTTGCTAGCATGTGGTAGTACGTTGAGGTAGTATAATAAGGGAGCTCAACTGTTACTACCATTTGTGACATAATACCTGAAAGGTGTACACAGTACAACATGACAGGACCTGTTCCATTATAAGCTTCTCACTTCATCAGTCTGTACTGTGTTTTTAAGCCAAGTAGAATATAATGTAACCACATAGAAATTAACCTAAGTGCAGCCAAGATTACTAACAAATATAAACAAGAAAATTACAGGTATCAAAAAATTGTATTAGAATAAAGCTGTAATATAGACAAAACCTCATTATATAATACACATATTGATTTATGGTCTTGCAGTAATTATGCTGTAGATATTTCATCTTACAGTGCCAATGTCATCAAACGCAAACAAAAAAGCGCAAAAGTAAAATAATCTGTCCCTATGGAGTGTGTTGTATAATCTATGAAAAGTATTGCTGGTAGTGTGCACTTCCTGTAAACACTTTTACCATCACACTTTCCTGATAACATCCATGTTGTTCTAAAATGGTGAGCAATGCCACAGGAGTCAAGGGTTATGGGGAGCGGACAGGGAAGTGGAGTGGAGGCCAGGATCAGATCAGCCATGATCTTATTGAATGGCGGAGCAGGCTTGAGGAGCCAAATGGCCTACTCCTGCTCCTATTCCTTATGGTCTTATGATAGCTGCTAAAATTCATATGGCAGTGATTCACAGGCAATGATTTCACCTTGGGGACCAGATGATGGCTAAACTGCCCAAGCTTCACGATCACAGTTTGCAAGATCACGTCTTAACTACACAATTATATTGTTGTCCAAGAATCACAACGTCCTATTCTAATTTTATATAAATTAACATTGGTGACTTTCACATTACCCAATGGGTAAAGGCATATACTGTTCTAATATCGGGCCTAAAGCACTCATTTAAAAGTCAGCGTTTAATGACTTGGTTAAACTACTTGCCTCAGTGCCCCTGGATGAGGGCTCCATCTCTCATTATTGTCCAGTGATCCCTTCAGGAATATGCACAGAAGTGGGGGCAGGAATACGTTTGCTGTGATGCCCTTCATGGTTCAACAGTTTGACATGTACTATCTAGGCCTACACATGCATAATATAATGTGACTTCCATGAGATTGTGTATTGTGGTTGATTCCCATTGGATTGTACCCCAGCTAGAGTTGGTGCCTTCAGGAGAGGAAAGGAGAAAAATAGGGGACGAAAGATAATAAAAGTGAAACACTCCCACATACACTTGATTTAAAATGATGCTATGCCTGATATATTTCTCCCCAAAGAACGCACCAGTGGAGATGTGGGGGCGGGACATGCACCCCTACCCGACAGGTCTGGTGCTCACCCAGGACAAGTTTCTGTCAGTAGCCTCATTTAAATATTTCGACAGGCTCCTGCCACTATTCCCACTTGCACTTGGGAACTCAACATGGGGACAGGGCGGGATGGGACTGCTCCTGCAGCACCTTCAAGGGGGAAGCAACCATGGGGAAGAAGGAAAGAAAGGTTTTGCACAAAATTAGCAAGGCAGACCTAGCGAATTCATAAGAAATAGAAGCAGGAGTAGGCCATATGGCCCCTCGAGCCTGCTCCGCCATTCAATACGATCATGGCTGATTCGATCATGGACTCAGCTCCACTTCCCTGCCCGCTCCCCTTATCGGTTAATTCATCTTCCCTCTACTGACTGCCGATCCTGCTTTAGGCCTTTACTTAAACATTTGCCCTCATTGAGCAATGCTTGTTCTGTTCTGGCATTTTTCATCGCTGAGGCAATAATGACAGGAAGCTTTACTTATGATGCCATGGGTCATTACGGTCTCATTTAAATACGCCCGGCAGTGGAAGTGGCACTGTAAAACCTCAATGGGCACAAAATACCCCAACATATACTCAAGGTCAATGGGTCTCTAAATAAAAAATTGTGAATCAAACGAGTCCAAAGACACAATGAAGCTTCCTGTAAATAGAATCGCTTGATTGATACTCCATCCAGGCTTCACATATCTATTGATCCGATGGTTATATTAGCATCTAGAGTAAAGCTTTCTCATCCTGGTTCGTACAGATCAGAGAACCTGCAAATGGTATATTGGCCTTCATAGCTAGGGGATTTGAGAAAGGAGCAGGGAGGTCTTACTGCAGTTGTACAGGGCCTTGGTGAGGTCTCACCTAGAATATTGTGTTCAGTTTTGGTCTCCTAATCTGAGGAAGGACCTTCTTGCTATTGAGGGAGTGCAGCGAAGGTTCACTTGACTAATTCCTGGGATGGCAGGACTGACATATGAGGAGAGACTGGAACAACTGGGCCTTTATACATTGGAGTTTAGAAGGATGAGAGGGGATCTCATAGAAACATATAAGGTTCTGACGGGACGGGACAGGTTAGATGTGGTTAGAATGTTCTTGATGTTGGGGAAGTCCAGAACTGGGGGACACAGTCTTAGGATAAGGGGTAGGCCATTTAGGACTAAGATGAGGAGAAACTTCTTCACTCAGAGAGTTATTAACCTGTGGAATTCCCTGCCACAGAGAGTTGTTGATGCCAGTCCATTGGATATATTCAAGAGGGAGTTAGATATGGCCCATACGGCTAAGGGGATCAAGGGGTATGGAGAGAAAACAGGATAGGGATACTGAGGGAATGATCAGCCATAATCTTATTGAATGGTGGTGCAGGCTCGAAGGGCCTACTCCTGCACCTATTTTCTATGTTTCTATGCCTGCTTTCACAGTTTCCATCTGTAGTTTAGTCAGAAAGGGCATCTGTCATCTTAACTCTGGTTATTTCTAAAATCATATTTGCCCTGTGTAGTTAAAGTTGTACATAAAAGTACAGAAATGTTACGATTTGACCAAGGATTTAAAAAAAAACCTGCTTTTGTCATAATCATATTCGGGAATTAAACGAACTTGATAGCCATAGAAACTTACAGGATAGGAGGCCATTCATCCTTTTGTGCGTGTGCCAGTTCTTCGCTAGAGCAATCCAAAACTAATCCCACTGCCCTGCTTTCTCCCCATAGGCCTGTATCGTGTAACACTTCAAACCTTTATCCACTTTTCCTGTAAACAATGCAACGGCCTCAGTTTCAAGCACACCCTGTGGCAATGCTCCAATGAATCTTTGAGCAAAGACATTTCTCATTTGTCCTAACCTCTCTCCTCATTCTTAGAGTGACAATTTAAAATTGATGACCCTTTACCACTGACTCTCCAACCAGAGGAATTATTCTTTCCCAATTCACCCTGTCAAAGCCTTTTAAATGCCTCTTTTAAATCTTCCCACATTACAACAGTGACGACACTCAAAGTACTTCATTGATTGTAAAGTGCTTTGAGATGTCCTAAGTCTTTCTTTCTTTCCTTCTTCCGCTCTGCTCTGCTCCACTGGGAAATAGTCCCAGTACCTCAAGTCTCTTCTTATAATTATAGTTTCCTTTTCCTGCTGGATCTACACTGTACGTAATGGTGTTAATGCTCTTTCTATAAAGGCATCCCCATAACAGCATATAGGGCTCAATTTTCCCCAAAGCATTTTTTTGGCATAGTTGAAGAGTTACGCCCGATTTTTTGGGGCCTAAGTATGGCAAAAAAAAAATGTTCCAAGTTTCCCCATTCGATTTCTTCATTTTGGCGTGGCCTAACCCGACCTTTAGTTTTGGGGGTGGAGCCTTGATCTGCGCCAAAAAGATCAGGCTGCCATGGTAACCAGGGACACAATGCGAGCTGAGACTGCAAAGTGAACCATACAGCTAACTCCCAACACATCTCTCTCTCTCTCTCTCTCTCGGGACTGTGTGTGTGAACCGGGGACTGAGAATGCGACCAGACAGCCTTCGGGTGGGGTTGGAGGTAAGTTGCTGCTATGTGTATTTCAATTCTTTCACTGTATCCGGGCATTTGCTGCGCCGATTTCCTGAACTCTAGGGAAGGTTTTTCTGGAGAGGTCACATACACTGGCCTAATCAGAACTGGAGTAACTCTCAGCTGGCCAAACTTCCCTAAATTGCCAGAAGTGGTGCAGGTGGCTGGTTACGGCCCTTTGGCTGAAAAAAAAACTGACTTAAAAAAATCGTACCTAACTGAGTTACACTGGTGCAAATTGATTGGGGAAACTGTGATTTTTCAACTTAGGCCAAAAAGAGCAGCCTGCTCCAAAAAAACAGCGCAAATCACTGAGGAAAATTGAGCCCATAGTACTTTAACAGTAGCGTAAACATTGCTTTGTACAAATTCATCATTGCTCCTTTACTCGTGTGCCCTATGCCCCTATTTATGGAACCCAAAATGCTACAGACCTTTTGATGGCTTCATCTGCTCGCACTTGCACTTTCTGAGACAATTTTGCATTGGAAACCCTAGCTCTCCCTATTCGTTCAGACCCTACGACCTCTTTCCATTGACTGTAAACTCCCATTCATAGTTTTTCCTCCCAAAATATATGACCTCACACTTCTCCATATTAAATTGCATTAGCAGCCGAATATCCTGTTAAATTACCTATGTCTTATTGATGTCTTTTATAGTCCTCCAACCCACTTACTTTTTTGTTGTTGGCAATATTCAAAATTGTGCTCCCAATGCCCAAATTATCTATGTACATGGAGAACAAAGTGGATCCAACACTGACCTCTGGGGTACAAACTGGGAACCCTTCTCCAACCTGAGCAGCACTCATTATTAAACGTACCTTGTATTTGTTGTCCATCAACCAACTTTTTATCCATGCTGCTACATTTTCAGTTATAACATACGCCTGAATTTTGTTAACAGGTTTGCTGTAAGAACGCCTTCTCAAAATGATCATACACCATGGGGCCGAAATTCAGGGTCTCAGAAAGACCTGTTACTGCCCATTTGCGGCGGCCATGCGTCCGAATCCCGTGGCCGCTGCTTTGTGGTCAACTGGCCGCCCCGACCCAAATTCAGAGCGGGGTTTTTTCTGGCCTGGACCCGATACCGCCCGATGCTGATGACCACTGCAAACGCATCATCAGGATGCGCACCACCGTTCTCCCTCGCCTGAAAAATGCACCGACCGAAATTCAGGTCAAAAAATCGATGCCCCGCTGCGTGGTACCCAGGACAGCTTTCTGTGTCGGTGCACCTTATCCCCAGTGAGTGCGGTCCGGCAGCACGGCGGCCCTTCCAGGGGAGGGCACACTGCCATGACTGCCATGTATTTATTTTTGCCGGCCTACTTCCCGATCGGCTGGGCCACCAACGGGCAGCCTGGCACCCCATCTTGGCCCGGCCGAAACCCTCCCTGGTGGCCCAGTGGCCAAAGATTTAAAATGCCGGATTCTCTCCCCTTTAACAGAGGGGAGAGAGCATGGTTTCGCACACGTGCTGTGACGTCACCACCGCTGAGTGACAGCGGCAGAGTCCCGGTCCGATTCAGCCCCTCAGCCTGCCTTCCTGTCGCTCTCTTGCCCCCACTATGGCCGACTACCGTTGGGACTTTGAAAAAATGTCAAAGACCTGAAAATCGATCATCCGGCCGCATCATGGATCCCTGCAGTAAAAACAAGTAAAAACTCAAAGGTGCGCCAGCTTTCTTGCGCTACTGAATCTCGGCCCCTATATCTACCTGCATTCCCTTCATCTATTCAATCAGTCACATCATAAAAAAAATATAAAAATAGTGCATAAGTAATAAAGCATTCAAGACTTTCCTAACAGGCTGCAGCCACTTTAAATCAGTTTTATTCAACACTTTCTGCACTTGTGGCAGAACAAAAAAAAATGTTTATTCTTAGAAAACAATGCACTGGTACAAATGAGCTCTTACTTTAAAAAAAAATCAGATCCTGGTTACTTAGCAAAAAGACAAAAAAAAGTCTTAAATCTGAAGAATGGATGCACTTAACCTCACATAGCAGGGTAACACTTTGCGATTTACTTTACAAAGCTATTTCTTTCATCGCTTTCATTCTTGCTGTGGATTTATCTCTTAATAAGGGCTGTTCCATGCCCCAGCCACTTCTCCAGTTTCAGTCATGAAGAGAGAACATGGCAGTATTTCAGAGCTTTGGTTATGAACCCTTTCAACCAGCAGCTTATATTACACCTGGTTGATGGGAAGTCATATCTGGTTAATTTATTTTGGCTTATGTCGTGGATTAAATTAACTTCACATGTATCGGACTCGCAGAAAAGTAAACACCATGGCAAAATGTTATTGATCCCATGCAATAAATTAAACAGTAACGGAAACAGGCGCCGCGCTTCATACCATCTAGAGCTCAGGTTTCTGAAAGGTCTACCTGTGGCACAGCTGTTAATGATAATCAATGGACAGGGATCAGATCTGGAAGGCCTTTAATCTCACTAAGGTAAAAGGTTTGTTTGAAGAACAACTGTCATGGAGGAATCGAGTAGCACGACGCTTTAGCACACTGTCCATGCACCTCCGACATCCAAGCTTGAAGCCAGCTCAGTCCGAAAGCCTCTATATTTCTGCCCGTTCAAGGAACCCTACGTGAAATGGATTTTGTCAGTTTTAATGCAATTTCCTAGCAGCTGCAATCCAACTATAATTGGCATTACATCTTATTCAGGGAGACCACAGGGTGGCTGGTGAGGAGAGCGAAATATCACATTGTTGCAGTAGAGGACATTCTTCTGAGATTATTAAAGAAAGATTTATATAGCGCCTTTCACGACCACTGGATGGCTCAAAGCACTTTACAGCCAACAAAGTACTTTTGGAGTGTAGTCACTGTTGTAATGTGGGAAACGCGGCAGCCCTGTGCGCAATCCTACGAACAGCAATGTGATAATGACCAGATAATCTGTTTTTGTTATGTTGATTGAGGGATAACTATTGGCCAGGACACCGGGGATAACTCCCCTGCTCTTCTTCGAAATAAAGTCATGGTATCTTTTACGCCCACCTGTGAGGGCAGACGTAACCTCAGTTTGACGTCTCATCCGAAAAACGGCACCTCTAAAAGTGCAGTGCTCCCTCAGCACTGCACTGCAGTGTCAGCCTAAATTTATGTGCTCAAGTCCCTGCAGTGGGACTTGAACCCACAACATTATTGGGGCAGATCTTGAAGCCTAGAAATGACTGTTGGTAATGCTATTAGTCAATGAAGGGTTGATGTGCTGGTATGGTGTTTGCTATTTCAGCGAAGGCACCAACCCATTTAAAGTTAAAGGGTTGATACCTGTGTTAAAATAGCAGACAGAGGATTGTCACTGGAACCCCATTATGTGTTTATCAGCTATTATTGTCAACTGTAATTTCTGGTCTTTGCCCTTCAGCTACCCGATGTTGTACCTGATCTGAGAAGGGTTGAAGCTGATACCAGGACAAAATGTGAACATTATATTGCTCATCTTCAACAACTTTGTTTAAAAATATTTTAAGACACTGGTATCATATCTGACCCTGAAATGAGCTTCCGACCACATATTCGCAGCATAACTAAGACCGCCTAGTTCCACCTCCGTAACCTTGCCCGTCTCTGCCCCTGCCTCAGCTCATCCGCTGCTGAAACTCTCATCCATGCCTTAGTTACCTGTAGACTTGACTACTCCAACGCACTCCTGGCTGGCCACATTCTACAGTACGTAAATTTGAGGTCATCCAAAACTCCTGCTCACCTATCACCCCTGTGCTCGTGGACCTACATTGGCTCCCGGTTAAGCAAAGCTTCGATTTCAAAATTCTCATCCTTGTTTGCAAATCCATCCATGGCCTTGCCCCTCCCTATCTCGGTAATCTCCTTCAGCCGCCCCACCCCCTCTCCACCAGATATCTGCACTCTCATAATTCTACCCTCTTGAGCATCCCTGATTATAATCGCTCAACCATTGGTGGCCGTGCCTTCTGTTGCCTGGGCCCTAAGCTCTGAAACTCCCTCCCTAAATCTCTCCGCCTCTCTAACTCCCTTTCCTCCTTTAAGCCTTTAAGATGCCCCTTAAAACATACCTCTTTGACCAAGCTTTTGGTGACCTGCGTTAATTTCTCCTATGTGGCTTGGTGTCAAATTTTTTGTCTTATAAAACTCCTGTGAAGCGGCTTGTGACGTTTCACTGCGTTAAAGGCACTATATAAACAAGGAAACATAGAAAAATAGGTGCAGGAGTAGGCCATTCGGCCCTTCGAGCCTGCACCTCCATTCAATAAGATCATGGCTGATCATTCCTTCAGTATCCCTTTCCTGCTTTCTCTCCATACCCCTTGATCCCCTTAACCGTAAGAGCCATATCTAACTCCCTCTTGAATATATCCAGTGAACTGGCATCAACAACTCTCTGCAGCAGGGAATTCCACAGGTTAACAACTCTCTGAGTGAAGAAGTTTCTCCTCAACTCAGTTCTAAATGGCCTACCCCTTATCCTAAGACTATGTCCCCTGGTTCTGGACTTCCCCATCATTGGGAACATTCTTCCCGCATCTAACCTGTCCAGTCCAGTCAGAATCTTATACATTTCTATCAGATCCCCTCTCATCCTTCTAAACTCCAGTGAATAAAGGCCCAGTTGATCGAGTCTCTCCTCATATGACAGCCCAGCCATCCCTGGAATCAGTCTGGTGAACCTTCGCTGCACTCCCTCAATAGCAAAAACACCCTTCCTCAGACTAGGAGACCAAAATTGAACACAATATACCAGATGAGGCCTCACTAAGGCCCTGTACAACTGCAGTAAGACCTCCCTGCTCCTATACTCAAATCCTCTCGCTATGAAGGCCAACATGCCATTTGCCTTCTTCACCGCCTGCTGTACCTGCGTGCCCACTTTCAGTGACTGATGAACCATGACACCCAGGTCTCGTTGCACCTCCCCTTTTCCTAGTCTGCTGCCATCCAGATAATATTCTGCCTTCGTGGTTTTTCCCCCAAAATGGATAACCTCACATTTATCCACATTATACTGCATCTGCCATGCATTTGCCCACTCACCTAACCTGTCCAAGTCACCCTGCAGCCTCTTAGAGTCCTCCTCACAGCTCACACCACCACCCAGTTTAGTGTTATCTGCAAACTTGGAGATATTACACTCAATTCCTTCATCTAAATCATTAATGTATATTGTAAAGAGCTGGGGTCCCAGCAATGAGCCCTGTGGCACTCCACTAGTCACTGCCTGCCATTCTGAAAAGGACCCGTTTATCCCGACTCTCTGCTTCCTGTCTGCCAACCAACGTATCCACGTCAGTATATTACCCCCAATACCATGTGCTTTGACTTTGCACAACAATCTCTTGTGTGGTACCTTGTCAAAAGCCTTCTGAAAGTCCAAATACACCACATCCACTGGTTCTCCCTTGTCCACTCTGCTAGTTACATCCTCAAAAAATTCCAGAAGATTTGTCAAGCATGATTTCCCTTTCATAAATCCATGCTGACTTGATCCGATCCTGTCACTGCTTTACAAATGCGCTGCTATTTCGTCCTTAATGATCGAATCCAACATTTTCCCCACTACTGATGTCAAACTAACCGGTCTATAATTACCCATTTTCTCTCTCCCTCCTTTTTTACAAAGTGGTGTTACATTAGCTACCCTCCAGTCCATGGGAACTGATAAAACTATTGGAAAATGATCACTAATGCATCCACTATTTCTTGGGCCACTTCCTTCAGCACTCTGGGATGCAAACTATCAGGCCCCGGGGATTTATCGGCCTTCAATCCCATCAATTTCCCTAACACAATTTCCTGCCTAATAAGGATATCCTTCAGTTCCTCCTTCTCACTAGACCCACTGTCCCCTAGTACCTTTGGAAGGTTATTTGTATCTTCCTTCGTGAAGACAGAACCGAAGTATTGGTTCAATTGGTCTGCCATGGAATTATAATTTCACCTGAATCTGACTGCAAGGGACCTATGTTTGTCTTAACTAATCTTTTTCTCTTCACATATTTATAGAAGCTTTTACAGTCAGTTTTTATATTCCCTGCAAGCTTCCGCTCGTAGTCTATTTTCCCCCTCTTAATTAAACCCTTAGTCCTCTGTTGAATTCAAAATTTCTCCCAGTCCTCAGGTTTATTGCTTTTTCTAGCCAATTTATATGCCTCTTCCTTGGCTTTAACACTATCCTTAATTTCCTTTATTAGCCATGGTTGAGCCATCTTCCCAGTTTTATTTTTACTCCAGACAGGGATGTACATTTGCTGAAGTTCATCCATGTGATCTTTAAATGTTTGCCATTGCTTTTCCATCGTCAACCCTTTAGTATCGTTTGCCAGTCTATTCTAGCCAATTCACGCTTCATACTGTCGAAGTTACCTTTCCTTAAGTTCAGGATCCTATTTTCCGAATTAACTTTGTCACTCTCAATTTCTGAATTAACTTTGTTGTTGTTGTTATGCAAAAGTCCCGGTTTACTTACCCACAAAAAATTCAAAACAACCTTCAATTTCCTGTCTGTTGTGTCCAAACAACAATTTTACACTTTCAAATTTTCCAAATTGGCAAGTTGTGACTTTTGGTTGACCAGCTCTTACATGGCTCGTGATAATGTGACAGCACTTCAAAATTAATTACTTCCACAGGTTGCAGATCCAGTGCACAGTTATGACATTTTTGTTAGGTAATTATTTCAAGCGATATGGAGAAAAGGCAGGTAAATAAAGATGAGATGCAGATCAGCCATGATCTAATTGAATGGCAGAACAAGTTCAAGGGGCTAAATGGACCACTCCTGTTCCTATGAAAGTAGTAAAGTTGATCAAACATTCTGCTCCATTCCACAACAAGAGGAATGAGCAGCAAAGCAAAGTTCCGAGAAGAATCAGGTCACATGAAAAGGAACAAATGGGTTAGTGTGCTGTTTATTCAACTAACGTTACCTAACTGGCTGGTGAGCAACAATAATACTGCTGCATTTGTTATATTGTTCTTTTATAGTGACAAAGTTAAATTAGTGATGAGTAAATACTAAAGATGTTTAAAGAGAAACAAATCATTCCATATATCCCAACCGAATAAACATCATTCCTGAACATGATTACTAGCTTCAGTTCCCAGTCTCCCAGTTCGCCAAGCTTGAATTTGGATGACACGTCTGGCCAATTGAATATGTGCAGCTTCAAGTTTCATTTCTTCCACTCCCCCAACCATGTTTTTTTCCAAATCCACAGGTGCCATAGCTCTGAGAATCAATCATAACCTTTAGAAAACCGTTGAAAGAATAGACTCTGCACATTGGATTCAGGCAGAGCCTAAAACTATTGGCAAAACATGACTGTTAGCTTTTGTTAGACAGTTTGTGTGACCTTTGTGCTCATCAAGACGTTAATGCTAATGAATGGATCACTTTGTATGTTCTCAGAGCTCTAAATGAGACTCCCAATTTAGTACCAAATTCAGGACAGTTTTGTGATAGAGCTGGGGTTAAGAACACTAGCTCCAGTAGTGCAAGATCACACATCCCAACTTAGAAAATTAGCAAAGGTTCTCCGACAACATGAAAAAAGCCCACGTGGCCCCTTCCACTCCCCCACTCCCCAAAAAGGGCTGACAATCGAGAACAGCCCTGATGTGTGAAAACAAGTCATTACACAGACTCTGTAAGTTAAGTGGCAGATATACACAATATTCCTTCACTTATACTGGTGAAAAAGACAACACAGTACACGAGAGCCTGAGGGGGAAAATGTAGAATTAAAGGTACAAAGTTGGTGGCTCATTTCATGGGGTACAAAGCATGCTTCCGTGGAACTTTGTATTAAAAATGATGGCTAATTTTAAACACCGTGGGGCCGAAATTCAGGGTCTCAGAAAGACTCGTTATTGCCTGTTTGCGGCGGCCATGCGTCGGAATCCCGTGACCAGCACTTTGTGGTCGACTGGCCGACCCGACCCAAATTCAGGTCGGGGATTATTCGGCCTGGATCCGATTCCGTCCCGATGCTGATGACCGCCACAAGCGCATCATCAGAATGTGCACCGCCGTTCTCCCTCACCTGAGAAATGCACCGACCGAAATTCAGGTCAAAAAATTGATGCCCCACCATGTGGTACCCCCAACAGCTTCTTCTGCCGGTGCACCTTATCCGGAGTGTGTGCGGCACGGCAGCACGGCGGCCCTTCAAGGGGAGGGCCCACTGCCGTGGCCGCAATCGGCCGGCAAGATAGTGCCCACGGGTTCGGCCGGGCCACCAACGGGCAGCCTGCATCCCCTCTTGGGTACCAGGCCGCTGGCCAGGCCGAAACCCTCGCTGGTGGCCCAGTGGCCAAAGATTTAAAATGACGGATTCTCTCCCCTTTAACGGAGGGGAGAGAGCATGGCGACGCACACGCGCTGTGATGTCACCACCGCTCCACCGCTGAGTCACAGCAGCAGAGTCCTGGTCCCGACCCGTATTCAGCCCCTAAGCCTGCCTTCCTGTCGATCCCCCGCCCCCACTGTGACCGACTTCCGGTGGGACTTTGAACAAATGTCAAAGTCCTGAAAAGCGATCATCCGGCCGCATCACGGATCTCTGCGGTAAAATAAAAACATAGGTGCGCCAGCTTTCTTGCGCTACTGAATCTCGGCCCCCCGTCACTCTTCACAATGAATAGATTTTTAAAAAAATAAAAAAATAAAGTGACATTCAGATTTTCACTTACAAAATCAGCCACTCTCCCTCATCAACGCCCAATAGAGGCACCCTTACCCCTCCAGGCCTTGTTCACAGAGATACTACACCCATTCAGCACCCCGCCCTTTCTTTCACAGAGACACTTTCTTCCCTAACCCTACCAGTTCATACTGGCAATCCTCTCCCTCTTCAAATGCCACTCTTCCACTCCAGCTCAGTTCCGCTGGTACTATCCTTCCTCTGCCAGCCCAATGTGACATTCCCAGCTTCTCCCTCTTCCTCCCAAAGCGCTGCTCCTAGCTTTCACCTTCTTCTGCCCAGAGCAGCTTTCCCAGCTTCTGTCCCCTTGCCTTTCCTCTGCATTCCATTCATTTCCTCTTTGGCTGTCCATTTACCTCCTTCTTCATCGCTGTTCATTTTCCCTTTCCTTCTCCAATTCACAGTTACCTGCCCCACCCCCCTCATCGATGCCATTCATTCCACTCCCTCTCTCAATACCATCCATTCCCTATACATTCCCCCTTGCTGGATGCATTACCTAACCTTGGACGAGGAAAGGGCAGATTAGGCCTTTTATGTCAGCAAACACAGATATGCTAACCTGGCTCCCAGAATGCTGTACATGCAAATGATAATCAATGAGCTAGGCAGGACTCAAGTTTGCCCAGGAGTTGCTCCGTTTTTTTTGGAGCAACTAGATTTTTTTGGAGTATCTTAAATATCGCAATTCTGCCCATTTAATTTGCTCCAGTGTAAGTGAGTTAGTTAGGTTTTTTTTTAGTTTAGTTTTTTTTTCAAAAGGGGGCGTTACCAGCCATTTAAGCAAGTGTAGACAGCTAAAAGTTACTCCAAACTAACTTAGGCCAGCGTATGTGGCCACTTGTGGTGAGTTAAGAAATCAGCGCAGGTAGCCAGAGATGGCGGGCGGGGGGGGGGGGGAAGGGAAGTGAGAGGATTTTCCAAAGCATTAAACACCTTCACAACAACATTAAAGAAGCATAAGCACAAAGCACTAAACAAAGCACCAAAATAAGCATTCAATAACAAATAAAAAATACAAAGAAGCTGAGAGGACCTGCACCTAGCACCAAGACTTAAAAAGCACTAAACAACTAGATTAAAAATGGATTGGTAAACCAGCAAATATATTATAGCAAGTCCTGTAAATAAGAGTTTTAGCCAAACTATTTTACAGAATTCCTTTTACAAGCATATGAAGAGTAAACTTGAATGTAAATCAAACAAGAATTTAGGATCACATAATCAATCAATCAATAAATAAATAAATAAATACAAGTCCTACCTTCAGCGGGCCGCCGGTGAGGGAGCCCATTCAGCCAGGGCTAGGGGGTGCTTCCCCCCACACAGCCTGCACAGGCACACGCAGAGATTCTGGGGGCGAGGAGCTACTGCACATGCACGCACACTCTAGCGCGCATGTGCAGAGGTCCTGGCACTGTTTATCCAGCACGGCCCTAGCTCTGCCCCCCACTGCTTGTGCTGCGCCATGCCAAGGCCTACGACGTTCCAAGGAGCGGGGAGAATACCGAGGTAAATTTTCGGCGCCGTTTTTCGTGTACAAAGTCGGCACACCTCAAGTAGGTGTGCCGTTTTAACTGGAGGAGCAAACTTGAGCCCAAAGTAACTAAGTTATTGGATAGCGCAAAGTTGAACCATACATGAGCCCATGTTCTGCAATCACTAAATCAATCTTTGATGTTTCAAACCACATTCAGCCAGTCAGATAGCAATCTCGACTATTGCACTTAGGAAACATCAAAGCCAGTTAATGGCCTTGGGAGGGTAGGGGGCTCAGAGAATACACCAACCTTTTGGAAAGGGTTAACAAGAGAATTCTGAAAAAATACCTCATGCGGCAGAGAGATCGATATGAGGAGAGGGGAACCAGGTTAACCTTTCTTCAATTGGATAAAAAACACAAGCAGACTGAAAGCTCTATTCCTAAATTACATAAAACAAACTTATTTTAAACTCTTCCTCATTTACCAAACCAATGAGAAAAAGACCCATTTCCTCCACGCTAATTGGCGTTCAAGACTTTTTGCGTAAAAAACAAATTTCACGTAACCAAAGTCAATCTAGTATCGGCCCAACAGGCGATGCAGAAGCCTGGTTCATTTGTCTAATCCATGCATTCCACAAAGCTTAGCACATATTGCTCTACATTGTTTAATGCCACTTTACTTGTAGGACACAATGCCAGTGGCAACATGCTGTACTGCTTTCAGATTACAGCATTTTATCATAATGATAGTACATGTTTCGCTTACTCCCTGGGATAAATATTATCCAAATAGCATGTCTCCTAATTAGTGCTCATCCCCACAATCAAGACATGAACACACCTTTGGAAAACTGACAGTATATTTGAATTCCTACATCCTCATCCATGGCCAGAAGCAAAAGATTTCCATGTGATATTGCTAGGGCAAAGTGGGCAATGAGAAATCTTTATTAATGCATTACAGTGCTGAGGGAGTGCTGCACTGTCGGAGGTGCCGTCTTTCAGATGAGACATTAAACCGAGGCCCCATCTGCCCTCTCATCAGATGGACGTAAAAGACCCCATGGCATTATTTCGAAGAAGAGCAGGAGCGTTATCCCCAGTGACCTGGCCAATATTTATCCCTCAATCAACAAAAACAGATTATCTGGTCATTATCACATTGCTATTCGTGGAAGCTTGCTGTGCGCAAATTGGCTGCCGCATTCGCTACATATTACAACAGTGACTACACTCCAAAAGTACTTAATTGGCTGTAAAGAGCTTTGAGAGTTCCAGTGGTCGTGAAAGGCGCTATATGAATGCAGGTCTTTCTTTTTACTGCAACACTTCTCCGATGAAGCAATTGCCATGACCTGGTACAAGACCCACTGCATTATTTATTCCAATTGGCAGGAGGCATAGGGGTGGTGGGGTACCTCACTGCAAATTACACAAAAGATTTGGCTAAAGAGGATATAATACTTGATGGTTCTCTTGTCCAAATGGAAGCAGGAACTCTGGAGGATTAATGGCCTCACAACAATAAAATGGAACTCCTTATTTTCACAGTAACAGTAAATGTGTTCGTGTTGTGTAAAGTATTGTGCAGTGCTGGAAAAACACCTCCCTCTCCCACTTTCAGTTCAAAAATAGGGTGGATGATGTTTAAAGTTTGATTAAAAACTAGAAAATAAATTGTGCTTTGCCGACAGCTGTGTTTACTTGCTGGTCCATGTTTATGCACAACATATTGCTGAATGTTCCAGAACACTAGAATCTTTGTGTAAAGTGATGTGCTCCAATTGTAAACAGCTTCAATGGCTTTCCAAAATAAATTACTTGTTTGAACTTTTAAATAAAAAAGCAATTTTTCCTCCCCTCGCCCGATGCACCAACTAGAGTCAGAGAACAGGCCAGAAGCTCGCTTCTAGGCCTCTGTCACTTCTGCTGTGTCCCGTGAAACACACAAGATTGACCGAGGCTGACTTTCTCTTTGATATTTCTTCTCCATGGATGCTAAAACCACACCAGCATCATCAGTTTGGCATTAAAATCAGCATCAAAAGTGACCGAACTACAAGGGGAAAACATTCCTAATGTCACGATTGGTCTTTCACCAGCCATTTATGCCCACTGAACTGCAAGTACTTTTACATACAGAGGATAATTTGCATCTTCACTGCTTGGGCAGTGAACCATTATTGGAACAGCCACTCAAATCAAAGGCAGTAAGTATCAGGCCGTTTCCATAACGAATGGGCAATCAGTGGTGGTGCCTTCTTCAGTCAAATGGCCTGCTAACGCTCACATGTGAAGAACAATCACTTGGGCAAGGTGACAGAACCACAGCATGAGTTAATATCTTCAGGAAGTAAAGAATAAAAAGATTGATTTTGAATTAAATGGAATTTTTATTTGCAGTGAGTTGCCAGGGCATTCATTTGACACGTATATGCAGATAAGGTGAATGTCACATATCATGAACCAGTAGAAAAAACAGTCTGAATTACTATGGTAGCGAGGCTTCTCATCCAGTATGTAGGTTATGCTCAGCCCTCGGCAGCACCTAACTCAAGTCTCACGCATGGGTTTCTTGGGCTGCTTACTGGGTAAGAGTAACTGAGGTGGTTTCCTCACAGTTTTTTTCCGATACTTTCTCCTCGGACTAGCAATCGAGGCGAAAGAGCCCCACCCCATCTTTCGCAAAGGGGAGGAGGCCACTTGCACACTTCAGACACAAGTATTCCCGCTGGACATCAATCCTGCGCTCAGAGCTTCAGTCTCCTCGAGGTTTCATTTGAACCTGCGGGCCCCTGTGACTGGCGATCTGCCTCTTGGGCCATGACTGGTGCCTGCAGCTTGCAGGACCAATTCCACGTGGAAAGTCCGCCGGCTTCTTCAGGCGCTTACTGTCAGCCGCCGCACCTGCATCACGCTTGAATTCGGGCACAACGCAGTTCCTGGACCCACTCCCCGAGGCTGTCGAGAGCGGGGCTCGAAGCCTTCGTGTTCTGACTCCGAGGCAGGAATGCCACCACTGAACGAAAGGCTCCTCCCACCCACACTCCGAAAAGCAGCCATAACTTTTTCTGGAGTTATCTCACGAAAAACGTTGTGACTGTCTTTACCTTCCCAATTCTAAAATATCTGACGACAATTAGGAGGGTACATCGGAAATTCTCACTATTCTTCACTGTCAGTGAGCGAATTTGTTGACTGCAGGAGCCCACTGTCTACTTAGGATTCAGAATGTGAAAGGAAGATTTCTGCTGAGGGCTGTGGCTTTAAATGCTCCTTGTTAAAAGATAGAATTTGTGAATTATGACCAAAAAATGATTGCAGATGTGTTTGGGGAATCTTACAGCAGATGTATAAAACCAATAAAAATACCAAACCATCAGACACTGGAGGCTATGGGGTGATAGGGATTCCACACGGGCTGGTTATGTTCTGTCTGGAAACGTATTTACAGATAATCTAAGTTCGTTGGGAGTAATACTCCTTCCACTTATCATGATTACTCGTTCCAATAAAGCAAATTGGGGGGAAAAAATTATTTAGTTCCTTCATGTTTCAGATTCAGTGTTGGAAGGTGTTACTGGGGGGTAATTTTCAGCTTCACTGCCCGGGTGGTAAACTGGCACTGAGAATCGCACCCCCCCCGCCCCCGGCTATAGGAATCGCCCGATTCTCATATCCATTGATTACAACGGAAATAAAATTCGGGCGGTTCTTATGATGGACGGTTGATCCGCAACACTAGCAACATAGGAATTGCTGGACGAAAAAAGACCACAGTCCATTGAGTCCACCTTCTACCATCCCGATAGTCACATGACACGATAGCCAGACACGAGACTCCCAAAGCAAGCACTCTACTCGGAGCTCCTTCACGGTAAATGAGCCAAAGGTGGTCAGAGGAAACGTTACAAGGACACCCTCAAAGCCTCCCTGACAAAGTGCAACATCCCCACTGACACCTGGGAGTCCCTGGCCAAAGACCGCTCTAAGTGGAGGAAGTGCATCTGGGAGGGCACTGAGCACCTTGAGTCTCATCGCCGAGGTCATGCAGAAATCAAGCGCAGGCAGCGGAAAGAGCATGCGGCAAACCAGTCCCACCCACCCCTTCCCTCAACGACTATCTGTCCCACCTGTAACAGAGTCTGTGGTTCTCGTATTGGACTGCTCAGCCACCTAAGGACTCATTTTAAGAGTGGAAGCAAGTCTTCCTTGATTCCGAGGGACTACCTATGATGATGATGATGATGATAATGGAGTTGTTGACTAATTATAGCAATCAATTTCTAACAATTAGTCTACAACAGACTCAAGGGTTTACACCTGGGTAGCAAGTTGAACATCTATCCTGCTATGTCCGTACAGGAACACTTTCAAAGTCTCTCACCCTTCAACTTTCTGATGAAATACCTGATACAGAACCACAGTAGTTACAGATTCACAGTGATCAGAAAAACTCTCTGTTGGCCTGCCAGGCAGATACTTAGTTCAAATGACTGCCTTGGGTTTTTAACCCCCTCTGCTCTCCAATTGTGTTCCTTTTTTTCCTATCCTCTTCTGTCTGTGATGGGGTATTCATGGTGGGATATGGTTCCATGGGTACTGGTGGTTCAGCCGACTGGGCACCCATCAGGTTAGTGCACAGCAACTGTTGGCTCACGTTTACGATCATGGGGATCATCAGAGCCAAGCCTACTCCTATATAATGGCTCGCTACAATCCAAGCTACAATACTGAGCCAACACTTGTTTCCTGTTACCATCAGACAGATAGAAACATCCCACTCATTACAACTTCCTTTTAATGCTGGTATGATTGATGGCTTATTGAATCTAATGTATACAGTTTATCCCAATAAAAGGATGGCCAAATATATGGAAGAATGTTAATAAGGAATTATTGCCAGAGAGTACAACACAAAGTACAACCAAGTATAAAAGTTAAAACCAAAATGTAGAGCTCGACAGTAAGACTAACTCATGAAATGGAAGTGATTATAGCACTTTTGTGAGTCGATAAAGATCTAGGGTTATTTTGTTGGATCAGTAATGGTCTTAATCTCTAGAATTTTTACCAAGATTAAGTACAATTATCAAATTGATGCATTTTCTTGCCTGAAATGTGGACATGAACACACCCAGTGTGGCTTGTGCTGAACCCTGTAGATATGACTTTGACTAAATGTCGTTCCTGTGACAGTTATGCTTATATACCTGTTCAGTGCACAAACAGACTTTGCCCCACAAAGTTTACTTCAGTATGCATCTGCACCAAATTGCAATCGGCAAAAAAATCCCAATACCAGTATGACCATGAAAATAGCCCACTACCAGATAGAAACTAGCACTGGCAATAATTGTGGGCAAACACTTAACACTTGAGTGCTATAGTCCTCTGCCTGCTACGTCAATTGAACGTTAGCCCATTTATGATATATTTTGTAATTTTCTAGGTTTCTTTATACACATGTGGATTATATAAATGAAGGTTTTAAAATGTAGGTTTCTGTTAGGAATTGCAGATATCACAATATCGGCACCAGATTAACTGTTTATTAAACCTGGTCACTTGATCCAAACACACAACAGGCCGAAGAGAATTTTCTCTCGTCCTTGAGACAAAAAATAAGTTCTCAGTTGTCCAAACAAAGGATAAACTGGTGTTATTTGCACCAGATGTTCTGACTTCTGAGCCCATGAGTAAACCAAACTGCTGTGAATAACCTGGTATTCATTAGTTTCCTTTGAGCTTCAAGAATCAATTGTCGCTACGGCAACCCATGCTCATCTGCTTACCTTGGTAAGTTTGTTTAAATGGTCAGCATTTTACATGAACCATTTCGAAGACTGTCCGTTACTTAAGCAACTAAAGGAGCCATTCAGGTTCTGAGAGTTGAGGAAAGATAAACTTCAAAATGCCTGTCACTTGTCGCTATGTGTGGTTAATGACATGTTGGGAAGCCACAAAAAGACATTCAACATTTTTAATTCTACAGTTATCAAGGGTTCATCTCACAGAGACTTTTATCAGATTAAGGAAATTGTTCAGGGGAAGTCAACATGTATGTGGTTATATTTTGTGGCATCATTCTGCCGGAAATCAATAATGAACACCAACTGCCTCACACACTGTGATGACTTCATTTTGCATGCTGCCACTATCTAGGATTGAAGAAATTCTGGTTTTAATTGAACATTTATTCCAGCTGTAGAACCAAGTACAGCAAGTGACAAATTATTGATCTTCCAATGCAGTTTGCGGTGCTGATGACCACCAGAACCATATTTTCCGCCATGGTAAATAGGGAGTATAATGTTTGCACTTGTGAGTATGCTCACAGGTTTGTAGAGCCGTTGAGTTGGGAGTGGCTTAGCCAGTCACGTGATATTCACAAGACTCATAAAACCCCAGCCAATTGGATTCAGGGAATCCACGATGAGGCAGGTGGTTGTGAGCCTGATGGATGAACTGGTAATGTGTAGTGTGATTGTTAAACCTTTGCTAATAAACCAACTAGTTCTTAATAGCAATGTGTTGCTATGATTTCTTAAGCAAAGAATCCATGAAGCAAATACAGTACAGGGAGTCAATTAATTAAGGGGGTCATAAGAAGCCCTTCCACCTCCCCAGCCTGCATCTGACTTTCCAATTGATAACAAAAAATAAAATTGCATTTGTATTAATGAGCCCTTGTGCACCTGATAATTTATACTATTTCTAAAATGTAGCTTTGAAAGTCAGACTTTTATCTTGTTCAGGGTGAGCCTTTTTGTGCTCATCAAGTTGAGGGATGTCAGTGCTGGGAATGGCACACCTATCCACTTTTGGCACCTTTGGTCAGCATTAAGCACTTGAAAGCCATATACAGGTTAGATGTAAAATTTAAAAGATGGCCTCTTGTCTAGCTCCCTCCCACCAGATCACGCAGTGTACATCATTTTCAGTTCCATTTCCAACAATAGCTATGCTCATGGTCACTCGGAGTGTAATTGCTGCTTCAGTGACAGTGCGAGGTGGGTTTACAAAGGGACAAACTGGGCTTCTTACAGACAGCAGACAGTAGATTTCCATTCCATTATTCTAAGATAGAGTTGAACCTAGATCCCAGTGCTAAGAGGGAAGCCTACAGACCAACCATTCCACCTGACCTCAGGAGACCTTTACCTTGATTTTAAACTTAGAAGGGGAGCCTTTTCACTTTGGTGTTCTTGGCACATTCTGGGAGCGCACATCAGGAAATTGTACACCTTCAGCCACTGAGTTTGATTGTTTAGATGTTGGGAGCACATTACGGAGATCTCCCCTGTATTATTTTGTTTCCATGTTTTTGTAAACTTATTTTTTTTAATCTACACTTAACCTAAATGAGACATCACTCAAGCCATCACATTTTTATCAATAGATCAAAGAGCCCGCAATGGGTCCACGACCTCTCTGATGTAAAATTCTGTGATTCTAGATAGCGACGTACAGAATATACAAAACAATACAATGCCTATAGAAACTGCTGGAAATATGCAGATGCTATCATGTCTGTTATACGCCCATGATAGATTATAGCATGTTGGTTTAATTCACTAGCGTGAAAGAAAAACAGCTTGAGAGGTCATGAGGTACAAATATTATCATGTAGTATCTCACCACCAAAAAGGTATTGGGCTCAATTTCCCCCAATTATCTGCGCTGTTTCTTTTGGCGTGCACTGTTTTTTTTGAGTAAATTCAAATCTCCCCAAGTTTCCCCAAAGTTTCTGCGCTAGCGTAATTCACTTAGGTAGGATTTTTTTAGGCTAAGATTTTTTTCCCTCATTTTCCCTAACCTGCCACCCGTGCCAATTCTGGCCATTTAAGCAAGTTTGGCCAGCTCCGATTTGCTCCAATTTTTCTTCAGAAGGCATATGTGACCGCTCTGGAAAATCCTTCTGGGTAGTTAACAAAATCGGCGCAGGTAAGAGAAACAGTGCAGCAGATGCAGTTCTACGGCCCGGACAGCAGCTGCCGAGAGGGGGAGAGGGGGAGAGGAGAGAGGAGAGAGAGGAAAGAGAGCAGGGGGTGGGGGGGGGGAGGTCTTTCAGCCAGGGTTAGGAGCAGCACCCGGCACTGGGAGGGAGGTGGTGTGGGGGGTGGGGGGGGGGGGGGGGGGGTGAAGGGAGGGGGATAGACTTTTGGCAAAAATTCTTTAATAATTCCATGCTGGTAAGCTGCTGCAATGTGCTTGGTACTTGTGCAGGTTGCTATGAGCTGGCCAGAATGTGTTGTATGTTTCACTTTCCAGCCTCAGCCCGCAGTGTGTCCCTCGTTACCCTGGCAACCCGATCTTTTTGGCGGAGATCTTAGGCTCCACTCCCAAAGCTAAAGGACAGGCTACACGGCACCAAAATCAACAATTCAAACGGGGAAAGTTGGGGGTTTTTTTTGAGCATAGTTGGGCCCCAAAAAAACAGGCGTAACTCTTCAAATACACCAAAAAACGGCTTTGGGGAAAATTAAGCCATTGTTTTAAATGCACATTTGCCATTCCTTATTGCTATGGTTGGGTAAACAGTTCACAGTTTCAACAATGATCAAACTCTAAATATATGATGCTGCTTCTTTGCAAAGGCTCAGCTAACAACTCTTTGCTCCAACTGTAGAATGCATTGAGCAATGTCCTTTTGGCAACTGCCTGACAGGTAGACATGTATAGTACTAGCAACGTAGATAATTATCACACCATCCCATGTCAACAAGCGAATATCGTTAGCAGTAATATA
This sequence comes from Pristiophorus japonicus, assembly GCF_044704955.1. Classification (NCBI taxonomy): domain Eukaryota; kingdom Metazoa; phylum Chordata; class Chondrichthyes; family Pristiophoridae; genus Pristiophorus; species Pristiophorus japonicus. The sequence continues at coordinate 76,872,963 of NC_091991.1, read as the reverse complement.
CATCTCACAACAGTGCGTTTTGGGCAGCTAACAGTAGCTAATATTCCTGCATTTTTGGACTGGAATGGGAAAGCGAAAGCGACAGCTGGTTTAAAGTGATAAGTGTGTACTTTAAGCTGAGAGATTCCCTCCTGCAGTATAAAATATATCTATATATAATCATAGCCTTATGAGTAAACTGGACATTCCCAAATCATTCCTTGCACGTCGCAATTCAGGCCCAGTAACACCTTGCACTGATTTTGGTTATTGTCGATATACTCAATCTTGGCTAACTGGATTGTTTGTTTTCATTTATCTAGCTACTAATCTTAATTATTTTCACGAACTGGCGCATTAAATAGAATTCACCGTTAACAAGGCAACCAGATGATTCATTTTTACAAGCATGTTCTGCCGCCCGCGCCTCCTCTCTACCCCCAACCTCCCAGCCCCATTCCTTAGCCTGTTTTGCCTTCTGTTCTAAGCAGATAAGAAAACACGTTTATATAATCCAAAACTGAGACTAACTGGTCATGCTATATACAGACCCGGACTTATTGCAGATCCCGCAATGCCATTTTTACCAGATGTGGACTGCACTGTGCAACGATGAATCAATGCACAGCTGCAAGCTCTAATGACACAACTCACCAGCCTTCCTTGTCCATCCTGCTAGAAAACACAATGGCCTAGAAATCTCGGTCGAGGTCTTCTTGTGGGCGATCGATTGAAAAAGTTAAAAAAAGATGCGCATTTCCCTGTTCCTTCTACGCCCACGAGAGATCCCGGTCCTAAAGCCTTCACTCACTGCGCATCGGAGCGCGTGCACATCTGGACGTCTGTAAGCTGGAGCTGGAGTCACATGGCTCTGGGCAGTCAATCCAGGTACAGTATTTTCTCATTCAAAATAATGGGAACTCTGTAAGTAGCAGTTCTCATTATGATTGAGAAACAGCCCCAAACACCCAAAACAAAAATAAAAAATAGAAAAAATACACCACATATTTAAGATTCATTTAAATTAAAGTTATTTATGTCTTAGAAAAAAATGTATTTTTCAGATTTAAAAACATTTTTTTTAAATTATGGATTAAAATAAACTTACCGTAATAAGCAGGGTTTTTAACAATAAAATGCATTTTAAAATGTTATTTTATTATGTTTTTGTATGTTTTAAAACTCTTACACCTGTAAAAGTATTCTATGTGCCTGCTTTTATCAGGCGCAAGAGTTTTCAGGACATCCGCTGGGCAAGATATGGGTAAATACCGCAATCTTACCCATGCGAATGTTCTGGCTGTGGGGATACGGAGGATCTGTCACGCTCCAGCTCCAGCTTGACAGATCAGAAAAGCCGGTTTTCAGCGCATGTACATCTTCCCGGATCTCTACATTCTCCATACGGACCCGGCCAATGTTACCATCTGTGGGCATCACATGGCAGAACATCTTCCCATCTCCCTCACTCCTGGTTTCCTCTGCCATGTAGCTTTGGTCCATGCAAACCATGGAGATACTCCTGAAAAGGAGCTCTGCTAACTATCTCATTCCTGAGGTACCGCTCCCGCGGGGCAATTTCGAGTAAGGGGCAATTTCACGAAGGGGTCCCCCACCAGACGGTAAGGGGTTGGCGTGTGCACGCTGCGGCAGGAAAACGGGTGGCGCGGTCTCAGACATCGCTCCGCTCCTGAGGAAGGGTAATTTCTAAAATGGCGGCCGCCCCACAGAGAGTCGATGGCCATTCTGCGCTGGCCCATGGTTGCCGCTTTCCGGCGGTCAGAGGCCTTATCGGAAGGGACAATTTCGGCCCCTCATGTTTCAGCAGATACACAATCCCTTCACTCAAAATTTTATCACTATTAGAAAGTGGATCTTAAAAGGTTGCCTGGAGGTACACTGCAGTTTGTAATCCACAGTATTCCTCAAATTAAGGTTAGTGTTTTTCTACAAAAACGCTACAACTCTTGTCAAATGTTTAATGCTGCAAAACTTAAGCCGTCACCAACAAGTGATGGACACTTAGAATCCTACAAGTATGCAGATAAGTTTCAAAACACCCTACCTGTTAACAATTAATATAAAGCACAGAGAAAAAGTACAGCCATTTCTCCCAAAATGTAATCAAACAATCGGCTGCACTAAAATGCACGCACTGGCCAGCTAAAGCAGCACTAAAGGTAAGCAGTGCACTTTCAATCGACACGTCTAATCTTCTCATGGGATCATGACCTTTTCTCCAGATCCGCTCTATTTAGTCTGTATCCAAGGCTAACTATTTGCTGGCGTAAACAGCTGAACACAATCCCATACTGGGGAGATGTTGGTGAAGTGCGGAGGCGAAAACTCTTTCCACCACCTTTAAGATACTGAAAAGCAAATTGCTGCTGTGCACAGTTAATCACATTTCAGTGGCGTAACCAAGTGATTTCTGAACGCATAACCACAACTTTTCTATAGGACTGAGACCTGTTTGGTGTCTCAAAGATCTTTTTCAAACAACCTTCAAAGACGAAGAAATGATAGCTCGCTGTGTCTCTGCAGTGAAGGTGACTGGACTTGTTGTATCAAGGTAAGCCAAACACAACCTGCAATCATCACCCGCCCCCTAACCCTTCCTCACACGAATGCAAAAAGAACAGTTATTATTGTGGATTAGAAATACTGAATGTAAATCACGGGACAATGTTGGTATGTATCACTGGTAAAAACAGAAGAGACTGCCCTGTAAAATTGTGCATTCATTTCCTCCAACAAATGTTGCACTTCACTAAATATCAAGCTAATTTGGCTGCTGCAATCCAACTTGGGAAAATGTGGAGCTGAGACTAACTGAAGTCTTGGGAGCGGCTTTCAGTTTGAGTGATTTTTAAAAAGGGGGATTTAAAATGAATCAAAGTATTACGTATCAGCGGGAAATCTATATCCTTCAAAATGTTGGTATAAAAAGGCCTTTACCCATTTCTGTCGTTACAACCTTTCATCAAACAGAACTCATGTCCTGGCAAACATATAGAGGATAATGGATGGCTAGCAGTGAATTACAAAGCGGCGATTCAGTTGAATAGTTCTGATGAAGTCAAACAGTGAGACTAAAGCTTGAATGTCAGCAAGACCTGGTGACTGAACGGCTGCTTTAAAGCTCACTGCCAATGGCAGTTTTTTTATTTTCATAACATTAATTTCCAACTTTTCTTACCATTGATGCATTGCACATGTGAGCTAAATAGACGATGTAACATAGGTGAGTAAATAATAAGTCTGACCGTGGCAGATGGCTGGCGTTATGTGAGATTGCGACACTGGAATTACGGCAGAGCAAGATTTTCTTGGCAGCCGATTACAGAGTAATATATTGTACTCTGTATATTTTACCTCCTTAAAATTTACTGTAGGTAACAAACCTAAATGCTGAGCTATAACTATTCAATCATATTTGAGTGGGAAAGGAAGTTGTAACAATGAGAAAAGTACTAAAACTGGACTAAGAAACGAGTCCTGGATGACTATATAAAGTGAAATGACTCACGTATATAATAAATCTCAACATAGCCATAATCTGTTTCAAAATTTATTTCTGATCAAACCTTTTCAAGTCACTTCATTATGTCATTATAATGTTAAATATTTTATCCCTTTATTGTTTTGTGTGGTGCTGCTGGTTGCAACTTGAGTTGTGCAGCTTTGCAAGAACAATTTCTAATTTTACAGTGAAATCAAGGCTCCTTAGAGAAAATGTTACAGCAATTATAAAGCATTTATACAGCTCTTTAACACATCATTAAAGTGTTTAAAGTGCCTCACGTTCAATGAATTACGATTGAAGTGCAGTGACTGCTATGTAGACAAGTTCGGCAGCCGTTTAGTGCCAGCAACATCCCATGAACAGCAATCAGAGGAATGAGCAATTTCTGCTGGTTTTGGTTGAAAGAAGTAGAACTTGCATTATAGTGCCCTTCACATGCTAAGCGTGTCCCAAGGTGCCTCAAAGCCAAGCAAGCACTTTTGAAGTGTTGTTATGCAGGCAAAGTGACATGAAGTTCATAAAGTTCAACACAGATAAATGTGAGGTAGTACATTTTGGTAGGAAGAATAGGGAGGTCACTTATTACTTGTAAGGTGCGAGTTTAGGTGGGGTAGAGGAACAAGGGGATCTCAGATACAAATACACCAATCACGAAAGGTTGCTTCACAGGTTAGCGAGGCCATAAAAAAGCACACCAAGTACTAGGGTTTATTTCTAGAGGGATAGAATTGAAAAGTAGGGAAGTGACACTAAACCTGTATCGAACCTTGGTTAGACCACACTTAGAGTAACATAGAAAATAGGTGCTGGAGCAGGCCATTCGATCCTTTGAGCCTGCACTGCCATTCAATATGATCATGGCTGATCATGCAACCTCAGTATCCCACCCCTGCCTTCACTCCATACCCGCTTATCCCTTTAGCCATAAGGGCCACATCTAACTCCCTTTTGAATATCCCCAACGAACTGGACTGCACAACTTTCTGTGGCAGAGAATTCCATAGGTTCGCAACTCTCTGGGTGAAAAGGTTTCTCCTCATCTCGGTCCTATATGGCTTACCCCTTATCCTTAGACTGTGTCCCCTGGTTGTGGACTTCCGCAACATCGGGAACATTCTTCCTGCATCTAACCTGCCGAGTCCCGTCAGAATTTTATATGTTCCTATGAGATCCCCTCTTATTCTTCGAAATTCCAGTGAGTATAAGCCTAGCCGTTCCAGTCTTTCCTCCGATGTCAGCCCTGCCATCCCAGGAATCAGTCTGGTGAACCTTCGCTGCACTCCCTCAATAGCAAGCACATTCTTCCTCAGATTAGGAGACCAAAACTGCACACAATACTCAAGGTGTGGTCTCACCAAGGCCCTGTACAACTGCAGCAAGACCTCCCTGCTCCTATACTCAAATCCCCTCGCTATGAAGGCCAGCATGCCTGTGCTTTCTTTACTGCCTGCTGTACCTGCATGCCTACCTTCAATGACTGATGTACCATGACACTCAGGTCACGTTGCACCTCCCCTTTTGCTAATCTGTCACCATTCAGATAATAATCTGCCTTCCTGTTTTTGCCACCAAAGTGGATAACCTCATATTTATCCACATTATACTGCATCTGCCATGCATTTGCCCATTCACCTAACCTGTCCAAGTCCCCCTGCAGCCTCTTAGCATCCTCCTCACAGCTCACCCTGCTACCCAGCTTAGTGTCATCTGCAAACTTGGAGATATTACATTCAATTCCTTTGTCTAAATCATTAATGGGGCATTGGTGTAGGAGGGAGGGCTTTAGTTTCCTGAACAATTGGGACCGCTCTGGGGTAAGTGGGACCTGTACAAGTCGGACAGGTTACACCTCAACAGAGACGGGACCAATGTTCTCGCGGGTGGTTTTGATAGTGCGGTTGGGAGGGCTTTAAACTAGCTTGGCAGGGGGATGGGAACCCAGGAGAGGGCTCTGAGCAAGTTAGAGTGGGCGAGAGCTCAGATGAACAGAACCCCAAGAAAGGATGCAAAAGGCAGGAGGCAACAGAGCAGAGTAGCACTGGGGTAAGTGTAAACCACAAGGTGATGGGAAGGGACAATATGTATGAATATAAAGGGGCTGCAGGAGGGGTCAAAACTAAAAATCATGGTTTAAAAACTAGTATTAAAACACTCTACCTAAACGCACGCAGCATTCAAAATAAAGTAAATGAGTTGACCACATAAATCATTACAAATGGGTATGATTTGGTGGCCATTACTGAAACGTGGTTGCAGGGTGGCCAAGACTGGGAATTAAACATACAGGGGTATCTGACAATTCGGAAAGATAGACAAGAAGGGAAAGGAGGTGGGGTAGCTCTGTTAATAAAGAATGATATCAGGCAGTTGTGGGAGATGATATTGGCTCTAATGAACAAAATGTTGAATCATTGTGGGTGGAGATTAGAGATAGTAAGGGGAAAAAGTCACTGGTGGGCGTAGTTTATAGGCCCCCAAATAATAACCACGGTGGGGAGGACAATAATCAAGGGAATAATGGAGGCATGTGAAAAAGGAACGGCAGTAATCATGGGGGTTTTAACCTGCATATCGATTGGTCAAATCAAATCGCACGGGATAGCCTGGAGGAGGAATTCATAGAATGCATACGTCTTGTTTCTTAGAACAGTATGTTACAGAACCTACAAGGGAGCAAGCTATCTTAGATCTGGTCCTGTGTAATGAGACAGGAATAGTAAACGATCTCCTAGTAAAAGATCCTCTCGGAATGAGTGATCACAGTATGGTTGAATTTGTAATACAGATTGAGGGTGAGGAAGTAGTGTCTCAAATGAGCGTACTATGCTTAAACAAAGGGGACTACAGTGGGATGAGGGCAGAGTTGGCTAAAGTAGACTGGGAACACAGACTAAACGGTGGCACAATTGAGGAACAGTGGAGGACTTTTAAGGAGCTCTTTCATAGCGCTAAACAAAAATATATTCCAGTGAAAAAGAAGGGCGGTAAGAGAAGGGATAACCAGACGTGGATAACCAAGGAAATAAAGGAGAGTATCAAATTAAAAACCAATGCTGATAAGGTGGCCAAGGTTAGTGGGAAACTAGAAGATTGGGAAAATTTTAAACAACAGCAAAGAATGATTAAGGAAGCAATAAAGAAAGGAAAGATAGATTGCGAAAGTAAACTTGCGCAAAACATAAAAACAGATAGTAAAAGCTTTTACCGACATATAAAACGGAAAAGAGTGACTAAAGTAAATGTTGGTCCCTTAGAAGATGAGAAGGGGGATTTAATAATGGGAAATGTGGAAATGGCTGAGACCTTAAACAATTATTTTGCTTCGGTCTTCACAGTGGAAGACACAAAAACCATGCCAAAAATTGCTGGTCACGGGAATGTGGGAAGGGAGGACCTTGAGACAATCACTATCACTAGGGGGGTAATGCTGGACAGGCTAATGGGACTCAAGGTAGACAAGTCCCCTGGTCCTGATGAAATGCATCCCAGGGTATTATGGCGGAAGTTATTACAGATGCATTCGTTATAATCTACCAAAATTCTCTGGACTCTGGGGAGGTACCATCGGATTGGAAAGCAGCTAATGTAACGCCTCTGTTTAAAAAAGGCGGCAGACAAAAGGCAGGTAACTATAGGCCGGTTAGTTTAACATCTGTAGTGGGGAAAATGCTTGAAGCTATCATTAAGGAAGAAATAGCGGGACATCTAGATAGGAATAGTGCAATCAAACAGACGCAACATGGATTCATGAAGGGGAAATCATGTTTAACTAATTTACTGGAATTCTTTGAGGATATATCGAGCGTGGTGGATAGAGGTGTACCGATGGAAGTGGTGTATTTAGATTTCCAAAAGGCATTCGATAAGGTGCCACACAAAAGGTTACTGCAGAAGATAAAGGTATGTGGAGTCAGAGGAAATGTATTAGCATGGATAGAGAATTGGCTGGCTAACAGAAAGCAGAGAGTTGGGATAAATGGGTCCTTTTTGGGTTGGAAATCGGTGGTTAGTGGTGTGCCACAGGGATCGGTGCTGGGACCACAACTGTTTACAATATACATAGATGACCTGGAAGAGGGGACAGAGTGTAATGTAACAAAATTTGCAGATGACACAAAGATTAGTGGGAAAGCGGGTTGTGTAGAGGACACAGAGAGGCTGCAAAGAGATTTAGATAGGTTAAGCGAATGGGCTAAGGTTTGGCAGATGGAATACAATGTTGGAAAATGTGAGGTCATCCACCTTGGAAAAAAAAACAGTAAAAGGGAATATTATTTGAATGGGGAGAAATTACAACATGTTGCGGTGCAGAGGGACCTGGGGGTCCTTGTGCATGAATCCCAAAAAGTTCAGTTTGCAGGTGCAGCAGGTAATCAGGAAGGCGAATGGAATGTTGGCCTTCATTGTGAGAGGGATGGAGTACAAAAGCAGGGAGGTCCTGCTGCAACTGTACAGGATATTGGTGAGGCCGCACCTGGAGTACTGCGTGCAGTTTTGGTCACCTTACTTAAGGAAGGATATACTAGCTTTGGAGGGGGTACAGAGACGATTCACTAGGCTGATTCCGGAGATGAGGGGGTTACCTTATGATGATAAATTGAGTAGACTGGGTCTTTACTCGTTGGAGTTCAGAAGGATGAGGGGTGATCTTATTAGAAACATTTAAAATAATGAAAGGGATAGACAAGATAGAGGCAGAGAGGTTGTTTCCACTGGTCGGCGAGACTAGAACTAGGGGGGCACAGCCTTAAAATACGGGGGAGCCAATTTAAAACCGAGTTGAGAAGGAATTTATTTTCCCAGAGGGTTGTGAATCTGTGGAATTCTCTGCCCAGGGAAGCAGCTGAGGTTAGCTCATTGAATGTATTCAAATCACAGATAGTTAGATTTTTAACCAATAAGGGAATTAAGGGTTATGGGGAGCGGGCGGGTAAGTGGAGCTGAGTCCACAGCCAGATCAGCCATGATCTTGTTGAGTGACGGAGCAGGCTCGAGGGGCTAGATGGCCTACTCCTGTTCTAATTCTTATTGTAAATAGCTGGGGTCCCAGCACTGAACCCTGCGGCACCACACTAGTCACTGCCTGACATTCTGAAAAGGACCCGTTTATTCCCACTCTTTGCTTCCTGTCTGCCAACCATTTCTCTATCCACGTCAATACATTACCCCCAATAGCATGTGCCTTAATTTTGCACATTAATCTCTTGTGTGGGACCTTGTCAAAAGCCTTTTGAAAGTCCAAATACACCACATCCACTGGTTCTCCCTTGTCCACTCTACTAGTTACATCCTCAAAAATTTCTAGAAAGTTTGTCAAGCATGATTTCCCTTTCATAAATCCATGCTGACTTGGACCGATCCTGTCACTGCTTTCCAAATGTGCTGCTATTACATCTTTAATAATTGATTCCAGCATTTTCCCCACCACTGATGTCAGGCTAACCGGTCTATAATTCCCTGTTTTCTCTCTCCCTCCTTTTTTTAAAAGTGGGGTTACATTAGCTACCCTCCAATCCACTTTGTACATTTCTGGTTGCCATATTATAAAAAGGATATAGAGGCACTGGAGCGGGTGCAGAGATTTACAAGGATGATACCAGAAATGCAAGGGTATACCTATCAGGAAAGGATGAACAGGTTGGATCTCTTTTCTCTTGAAAAAAGGCGGCTGAGTGGTGACCTAATAGAGGTCTTTAAAATTATGAAAGGTTTTGATAGAGTGGATACAGAATGTTTGCACTTGTGTCGAAGAGCATAACTAGAGGCCATCATTATAAGATAGTCACCAAGAAATCCAATAGGGAATTCAGAAGAAACTTCTTTACCCCAAAGAGTGGTGAGAATGTGGAACTCGCTACCGCAGAGAGTGGTTGAAGTTAATAGTATAGATGCATTTAAGGGGAGGCTAGACAAGTATGTGATGGAGAAGTGAATGGAGGGTTACGCTGATAGATTTAGATGAGGAAAGATGGGAGGAAGCTCGAGTGGAGCATAAATGCCTGCATGGTCTGGTTGGGCCGAATGACCTGTTCCTGCACGGTATAACCTATGTAAGCCTATGTAAATACAGCACTCAAATTGCACACAGCAACGCCCCAGAAACAGAAATAAGATAAATGACCAGAGAATCTGCTTTAGTGATGTTGGTTGAAGGATAAATATTGGCCATGACATTGGAGAAATTCCCCTGCCCTCGATGTGCCATGGGATCATTTTTGTTCACCTGAGAGGGCAAATATCTCAGCCTAAAGACAGCACTCCTCCAGCCCTGCTCTGAAGTGTCAGCCTTAACTGTACACTCAAGTAGGACTTGAACCTGCAACCTTCTGACTCAGAGGCGAGAGTACTAATATTGAGCCAAGGCTGATAACCTAGTTAAGGGTTGAATGCTCTCCAGGATACTGGGAGAAATATGTGCTCGTCAAATTATGGGATTGTTAACTTCCACCTGGATAGGCAAGGAGGTTTCAAGTTTAATGTCTTGTCTAAATTAATTTTATTTCAACGATAGACGAAGCAAATTTTACAAGAAACTCAAAATTAACTTCAGTTCTACATATATCAGATATAGCTGCCAGTATGTTTGAATTTGAAGTACACCAGGAGTACATAACAGTGAATTATCCATCTTATGGCCCAAGTCACAAGTCAATTGCAAAGCACATCGCTTTCTGACCAATTAAATGAAACAGAGTATTTAACTGTATGATCATTTAGACCACACATTTGAACAGTGGTGATATTCTGTAATAATTATCTTCAAGGCATCTCGTAAGGACGACACCAATTGAATACTTCAGAAGGTGTCACATTACATGTGCTGTTGGTGACCAACCTGAGGACAGCCCAGCAGCCATCGGTTATACAATTCACGTCCAACCCGTCAAATGAAAAAGCCTACCAAATCAAATAAACTTTTACCTATGTTCACTGCTTTTGTCTCATGATCCCTCAAAAGCCCATGCCCCCCCCCCCCCCCCCCCCGCCGCCGCCCTTCCAATGCTCCACGTGGGCTGATTTTAGCTTTTGATGGTTGCAGAAAATGGATGGTAGCGAATCAGCAACCAATTATACATCATGCCTGATATTCCATTCCTTTGAAGTCAATGGGTGGCTGAACCGCTAATTTTGTAACCATCTCCTCCTCATGGTACTTTTGTAACCATCTCCATCTGGAATCTAGAACCAGGGGTCACAGTCTCAGAATAAGGGGTTAGCCATTTACAACTGAAATGAGGAGAAACTTCTTCACTCAAAGGGTGGTGAATCTTTGGAATTCTCTACCCCAGAGGGCTGTGCAGGCTCAGTCGTTGAGTATATTCAAGACAGAGATCGATAGATTTTTGAATATTAAGGGAATTAAGGGATATGGGGATAGTGCAGGAAAGTGGAGTAGAGGTGGAAGATCAGCCATGATCTCACTGAATGGCTGAGCAGGCTCAGGGGGCCGAATGGCCTACTCCTACTCCTAATTCTTATGTTCTCATACTACTTTAATACCCATCTCCTCCTCAACAGTGAAAACTGTGACATAAATAATTATCTTCTGTACAAAAGAGTGTAGAAAGAAATTGAAAGTGAGAATAGAAATAACCATAGATATGAAAAGGAATCTGCCTGTGAATTGAAGAAAATATCACCCTGTAGGGGAGGTGAACACAAGAACATAAGAAATAGGAGCAGGAGTAGGCCACCTGGCTGATCTGATCATGGACTCAGCTCCACTTCCCTGCCCGCTCCCCATAACCCTTTATTCCCTTATCGCTCAAAGTCCTGTCCATCTCCGCCTTAAATATATTCAATGACCCAGCCTCCACAGCTCTCTGGGGCAGAGAATTCCACAGATTTACAACCCTCAGAGAAGAAATTTCACCTCATCTCAGTTTTAAATGGGTGGCCCCTTATTCTGAGACAATGCCCCCAAGTTTTAGTTTCCCCTATGAGTGGAAATATCCTCTCTGCATTCACCTTGTCCATTGGGCTCAAAATTGGCCAGGAGTTGCTGTTTTCTTTGGAGCAACTTGATTTTTCTGGAGTATCTTAAAAATCCCCATTTTGCACATTCAATTTGCGCCAATGTAAGTGAGTTAGTTAGGATTTTTTTAGTTTAGTTTAGTTTTTTTCAAAAGGGGACGTTACCAGCCACCTATGCCCGTTTTGGTCATTTAAGCCACTTTGGACAGCTAATAGTTACTCCAAACTAACTTAGGCCAGCGTATGTGGCCACTTGTGGCTGCATAGAAAACCCTTGCGGAAAGTTAAGAAATCAGCGCAGGTAGGTACATTGGAGGCCAGCAGAACTTAATGACTTGACTAAAGAATGTGAATAGGATCAAACAGCTATACAAGACATCATATGACAAACTTCATAAAGTTAATTTACTATACAACAGAAGCATTCATGTAAGCTTAAACTACAAAAATAAAAGAAGTAAAGAGGCAAAACATATTTACATAATTTTTTCAAAATATCTAAATAAAAAATAGAAGTAACTCCTGTTCGTAATTCTTATGTTCTTCTAGCTGCATAAGCTCACCCACCATCAGCCCACCCCTTACAAACAAACCTACCTCCCGGGTTCGGGGATCAGAACAGCACCTGGGGTCAGAGATCGGACATGTCTGGGGATCAGCTCTTCCCTAGAGATTGGGGATCGGACTGCCCACGGGATTGGAACCCCCTAACCCCATGAGGTCCGTGATTGAACCCATCCTGCGGTTCGGAATTCCCCTCCCCCCACCCCTGGATCAAAACTGCCCCCCTCCCCCTCGGATCAAAACTACCCCCCCCCCGGATCAAACTAACCCCCCTCCCCGGATCAAAACTCCCCCCCCCATTCCCCCGGATCAAAACTCCCCCCTCCCCCCCACCGGGTCAAAACTCCCCCCATCCCGGCTTGGGCCCTGCACCAACCTGCTTGTTGTGGCCTTCTAGCCCGGGAAGGCAGCAGGCCGGCCTGTGTGGAAGCCCACTCAGCCTGGGATAGGGGCGGGACACATCGGGTCCCATGCTGCAGCACGCACATAGAGGCTGGGAGCGGGAGCTATTGCACATGCGCGCACACTCCAACGCGCATGTGGAGAGCTGTCAGCACTGTTTCTGGCGCAGCGCCCTAGCTCCACCCCCCAATCGAGTGGCCACGCTGTGCCAGGCCCCGGGAGAGGCAACACAGTGGCCAGAATCGGGGGACATTTTATCGGCACCCTTTTCAGACCACAAAGTCGCCGCATCGCTGGTGTGCGCGCCGAAAAAAGGGGTGGACCAATTTTGAGCCCATTATCTGAGGTGAGGCTAAATATGTGAGCCAGGAGCAGTGAAAATGTGTCTCCATTCATTCTGAATTGGATTAAAACTCGAAGTCTCAGGCACAAAATGCAACGTTCCAAATCCATTGTGCCATCTTACTCTGTTATTCAATGAGCCCCACTTTTTTTGTATCACACAGATGCGATATGTCCACAGTGTCACCCATCAGATGCAACTCTTCAGCTGCTAAAAATATTACAGGTAATTAGGCATTATCTTTTCTATAATCCTGTGAGTTGCAATATTTAACCCCTTTACCACTGGTGCACGATGACTACAGTACATACTATCTACAGGATGCACTGCAGCAACTCAGCAAGTTTGCTTCAACAGTGTCTCCCAACCCAGCGAGCTCTCCCACCGAGAAGGACAAGAGCAGCAACAGCATCATCTGCAGGTTGCATGCCATCCTGGCTTGGACATACACCACTGTTTTTTCATCATCGCTGAGTCCAACTCCTGCAATTCCCTCCCTAACACCACTGTGGGAGCACCATCACCACAACGACTTCAGCAGTTCAAGGAGAACGCTCCAGCGCCACCTTGTCAGGGCTACAATTTATAAAGAAAGACTTGGATTTAGATAGCGCCTTTCACGACCGCCAGACATCTCAAAGTGCTTTACAGCCAATGAAGTACTTTTGGAGTGTAGTCACTGTTGGAATGTAGGAAATGCAGCAGCCACCTTACGCACAGCAAAGTCCCACAAACAGCAATGTGACAATGACCAGATAATCTGTCTTTTTTGTTATGGTGATTGAGGGATAAATATTGGCCAGGACACCAGGGATAACTCCCCTGCTCTTCTTCGAAATAGTGCCATGGGATCTTTGAGAGAGCAGACGGAGCCTCAGTTTAACATCTCATCCGGAAGACAGCACCTCTGACAATGCAGTGCTCCCTCAGTACTGCACTGGAGTGGCAGCCTAGATTTTTTTGTGCTCAAGTCCCTGGAGTGGGACTTGAACCGACAACCTTCTGACTTAGAGGTGAGAGTGCTACCCACTGAGCCACAGCTGACACAGTTATGGACAAAAAATGCAAGCTTGCCAACAACGCTTATATCGAGTGAATGCAAAAAGGAACTGACTGTGATGCATATGCATCATAAGCTAAGATTTGTAACTTTGAAACACATGGATAACCTGTTACTTGAGATAAGCATTTGAGTTTTTAAGAAATAAATAATCTGTTAATGGACTATTTAAAACACATGACATAAGAGACCAAATTAGTTATTTATTCACACTTACTCGATCACATTTGTCACGACTCAGGTGTTGAGATTGATTTTATGCGGTCATTCTGGTGTGGAGAGTTAAGCCTGGCGGCTATGTGTATTAGGAAACGGTGGGTGGGCAGCTCGTGTTTTGTCAAATTAACTCTTGGGATATGGGCATCACTGGCAAGGCATTTATTGCCCATCCCTTGTTGTCCTGAGAAGGTGGTGGTGAGCCCTCTTCTTGAACCATTGCATTCTCTTAGCGGTTTGATGTAACTTGCTCGATCATTTCAGAGGGCAATTAAAGGTCAAGTACGTTGGTGTGAGACTGCAGTTACATACTGGGCAAGGACGGCAGGTTTCCTTCCCTAAAGGACAATGCTAAACCAGATGGGCTTTTACAACAATTCAACAGCTTCATGACACCAGCTTTTTATTTCCAGAATTTAGAAACTGATTTCAAACTCTCAAACTGCCATGGTGGAATTTGCTGTCCATTGGTGAAGATGGGTGGCTTAAAATCTAGGCTGTCAACTCAAGGTTATCTGGTCATCTGAGGCATGTCCTAGGCAGTTACATCCTACATCAAACAAACCTACCATATGGCTTCTTCGGAACTAGGACCTTGAATATGATGTGCAATGTGTGAACATGCAGAAATGATTTACTTACAGTCAGTACAGCTAAACAGACGAGAAACATAGAAACATAGAAAATAGGTGCAGAAGTAGGCCATTCGGCCCTTCGAGCCTGCACCGCCATTCAATATGATCATGGCTGATCATGCAACTTCAGTACCCCATTCCTGCTTTCTCTCCATATCCCTTGATCCCTTTAGCTACAAGGGCCAACTGTCAGCAGAACACTGAGTAAAATATTTCTATTGCACAGGTAGGAATAGTTGGAATTTAAGGGTACATTTTTCACTTTGGGAGTCCCGACATGAAATTGCACCCTCCGGGAACAAATGAAGAAATTGCACACCTGCAGCCCATGATTTTTCATCTGTCTTTCTCAACAATGTATCAATTATGTTCAAGTTTCCACATAATGAATTTTACTGCTTCTACAGTTAGTCACTTCCCCTTACTGTGACTGAGCAGGTGAGAAGCTAGAGAGCATGTGAGAAGCCCATGGTCTCCAATGTGAGAAGTCCCTGGTCCCCAGTGTGAAAGGCCCATGATCTCCAATGTGAGAAGCCCACGGTCTCCAATGTGAGAAGCCCAAGGTCTCCAATGTGAGAAGCCCATGGTCTCCAATGTGAGAAGCCCATGGTCTCCAATGTGAGAAGCCCATGGTCTCCAATGTGAGAAGCCCAAGGTCTCCAATGTGAGAAGCCCATGGTCTCCAATGTGAGAAGCCTATGGTCTCCAATGTGAGAAGCCCATGGTCTCCAATGTGAGAAGCCCATGGTCTCCAATGTGAGAAGCCCATGGTCTCCAATGTGAGAAGCCCATGGTCCCCAATGTGAGAAGCCCATGGTCTCCGATGTGAGAAGCCCATGGTCCCCAATGTGAGAAGCCCATGGTCTCCAATGTGAGAAGCCCATGGTCCCCAATGTGAGACATGGTCTCCGATGTGAGAAGCCCATGGTCCCCGATGTGAGAAGCCCATGGTCTCCGATGTGAGAAGCCCCTGGTCCCCAATGTGAGAAGCCCATGGTCCCCAATGTGAGAAGCCCCTGGTCCCCAATGTGAGAGGCCCATGGTCTCCAATGTGAGAAGCCCCTGGTCCCCAATGTGAGAAGCCCATGGTCTCCAATGTGAAAAGCCCATGGTCCCCAATGTGAGAAGCCCATGGTCCCCAATGTGAGAAGCCCATGGTCTCCAATGTGAGAAGCCCATGGTCTCCAATGTGAGAAGCCCATGGTCTCCAATGTGAGAAGCCCATGGTCCCCAATGTGAGAAGTCCCTGGTCCCCAATGTGAGAAGCCCATGGTCTCCAATGTGAGAAGCCCATGGTCTCCAATGTGAGAAGCCCATGGTCCCCAATGTGAGAAGCCCATGGTCCCCAATGTGAGAAGCCCATGGTCTCCAATGTGAGAAGCCCATGGTCTCCAATGTGAGAAGCCCATGGTCTCCAATGTGAGAAGCCCATGGTCCCCAATGTGAGAAGTCCCTGGTCCCCAATGTGAGAAGCCCATGGTCTCCAATGTGAGAAGCCCATGGTCTCCAATGTGAGAAGCCCATGGTCCCCAATGTGAGAAGCCCATGGTCCCCAATGTGAGACATGGTCTCCAATGTGAGAAGTCCCTGGTCCCCAATGTGAGAAGCCCATGGTCCCCAATGTGAGA
The DNA here is from genome assembly GCF_044704955.1 of Pristiophorus japonicus. NCBI lineage: Eukaryota > Metazoa > Chordata > Chondrichthyes > Pristiophoridae > Pristiophorus > Pristiophorus japonicus. The sequence goes on along the minus strand of NC_091991.1, from coordinate 76,856,636 downwards.
AGCCCCTGGTCTCCAATCACCTCAGAAGGCGAAGGAATGTCACACTGTGTCACAGAATGTCACACTGTGTCACAGGATTAAACTACCTGTCCAGATTTTATTTACAGATCAAATAATACACAGAAGCAGTGAGACCAGCGATATATTATTTTCTCTGCAAGTAAATAATCAAGCAACAATCAAACTTACTCCATACAGAGACACTCGCAGCATGCCCTTAGAAACAAACGGCCTCAAATTCTGGGGTCACCAGCTCAACCTGGTGAAAGTGGGCCTGGAATTGAAAACATGGTCCTCCATCCCAAATTGTGGCATTGGGGTAATTTCTATGGTTATAATGGATGCAACAGAGCACCCAGCCCTGACTGCTAGCCTGAGTTCAGAGCGGCACTTTCCCAATCTGATGGTTCTCATGGGCCAACAAAGAGGAGCAAATTCATTTCACTTCCCAAAGAGAAACATGACCATTAATGTAAAGCTAATCAATTCCTGCTGGAATCAATTACCTTTGGCAGCGAACCACAGTAAGGCTCAATGTAGGACCTAAATCATCATCATAGGCAGTCCCTTGAAATCGACGAAGACTTGCTTCCACTCTAAATGAGTTCTTAGGTGACTGAACAGTCCAATACGGGAATTACAGTCTCTGTCGCAGGTGGGACAGACAGTGGTTGGAGGAAAGAGTGGGTGGGGAGCCTGGTTTGCAGCATGCTCCTTCCGCTGCCTGTGCTTGATTTCTGCATGCTCTCGGCGTCGAGACTAGAGGTGCTCAGCGCCCTCCCGGATGCACTTCCTCCACTTGGGGCGGTCTTTGGCCAGGGACTCCTAGGTGTCAGTGTTATCAAGGAGGCTTTGAGGATGTCCTTGAAACGTTTCCTCTGCCCACCTATGTTCGCTTACCATGTAGGAGTTCCGAGTGGAGCCCTTGCTTTGGGAGTCTTTTGTCAGGCATACGCACAATGTGGCCTGCCCAACGGAGCTGGTCGAGTGTTTCGATGCTGGGGCTGTAGGCCTGATCGGGGACGCTAATGTTGGTGCATCTGTCCTCCCAGAGTATTTGCATGATCTTGCAGAGACATCGTTGGTGGTATTTCTCCAGCGATTTGAGGTATCTACTGTATATGGTCCATGTCTCTGAACCATACAGGAGGGCAGGTATTACTAAAGCCCTGTAGACCATGAGCTTGGTGGCAGATTTGAGGGCCTGATCTTCAAACACTGTCTTCCTCAGGCGGCCGAAGGCGACTTACATCAGCTGTGTGGTGTGGGTCCTGCTGGGCTGATTAGTGGTGTACTGGGTGGATTTCCCAGGTAGTGATCCAGGAACATTTGTAGACACTTCCCCAAAGCTGTGTGTTGACACAGGGTGGATAGCTTGAAGACTCACCCACATCTCACTCGATCGGGATTTCCACTGTTTTTTTTTACATGGGACAGGAAACCAGATTCTGCCCCAAATTCTGGCCCTCTTGTGGACAATCCATCCACCTTTTGCCCTCCCACCCACCCCTCCCAGACATTTTGGTCCCACAGTTCCTGATTGTACATATGTAAGACTTATTTCTTATGGAATTCTTTATTCTCACTTATAAAGGAAGAGGCATGCAAACAGAAGACTGTAGAACCTAAATATGTCCATAAATTATGGAGGTGCCTTTTCCTTTGATGTAGGAGCAGTCTCTGTAAAGACTGATTTTAAATAAAGGACAAACCACAGTAAAATTAGCTAATGCCTTAGAAAATATGGTGTCCAGAGCTTTCCAGCTGAACCACTCTCATAACATAAGAATTGGGAGGAGGAGTAGGCCATATGGTCCCTTGAGCCTGTTCCGCATTCAATAAGATCATGGCTGATCTTCAACCTCAACTCCACTTTCCTGTCCTATCCCCATATCCCTTGATGCCCCTAGAATCCAAAAATCTATCTATCTCAGCCTTGCATCTACTCAACGATTCAACATCTACAGCCATTTGGGGTAGAGAATTCCAAAGATTCACAAGCCTCTAAGTGAAGAAATTCCTCCTCATCTCAGTCTTAAAATGCCAATCCCTTATCCTGAGACTATGCCCCCCCCCCCTCCTCTAGTTCTAGACCCTCTAGCCAGGGGAAACAATCTCTCAGCATCTATCCTGTCAATCCTCCTCAGAATATTTCAATGAGGTCACCTCTCATTCTTCTAAGCTCCAGGGAGTATAGACCCAATCTATTCAATTTCTCCTCATAGGACAACTCTCTCATCCCAGGAATTAATCTAGTGAACCTTCGCTGCACCATCTCTGAAGCGAGTATAAGATAAGGAGACCTTAGATAAGGAGACCAAAACTGTGCACAGGACTCTAGGTGTGGTCTCACCAAGGCCCTGTACAATTGTAGCAACGTGTCCTTACTCTTGTACTCTAACACGTGTACAACAAAGGTTAACATGCCTTTTGCCTTCCAAATTGCTTGCTGCACGTGCATGCTAACTGTGTTTCCTGTACGAGGACACCAATGGATGTAGTATATTTAGATTTTCAAAAGGCATATAAGGTGCCACATAAAATGTTGTTACACATGATAAGGTCACAACTTTTAATAGTTTCTTACCATTTAAAAACTATTTTGTTTTCCTATTTTCCTACCAAAGTGAATAATCTCACATTTCCCCACATTATACTCCATCTGCCACCTTATTGTGCACTCATTTAACCAGTCTACATTCCTTTGCAGGCTCTTTGTGTCCGCCTCACAGCTTACTTTCCCACTTAGCTTTGTATCGTCAGCAACCTTGGATATATTACATTCAGCCCCTTCATCTAAATCATTAATATAGATTGTAAATAGTTGAGGCCCCAGCACTGATTCTTGCAGCACCATACTCGTTAGTGCCTGCCAATCTGAAAATGACCCATTTATCCCTACTCTCTGTTTTCTGTCCGTTACCCAATCCTGTATCCATGTTAATACATTATTCCCAACCCTATGTGACCTTATCATGTGTAACAACATTTTATGTGGCACCTTATATGCCTTTTGAAAATCTAAATGTACTACATCCACTGGTTCCCCGTTATCTACCCTGCTAGTTACAGCCTCAAAAAACTCTAAGAAATTTGTCAAACGTGATTTCCCTTTCATAAAACCATGCTGACTCTGCTTAATCATATTATGATCTTCTAAATATCCTGTTACCACTTCCTTAATAATGGATTCCAGCATTTTCCCATCGACTCTCGATACCTTCACAGGTATTGGTGGTCTAGTGGCCAAGTGTGTTGGGACACAGCTAGACTGAGGGGGGACCCAGAAATTTCCCACTGTGATCAGAATGTCTGCCATCTTGCTCTGGGCTGATACTAAGCAGAGGCCAGATACCTCTCCACAGCAGGAAGTGTTGTTGTTGGGCTGCCGTTGCACACTCCTTAATAGCTGACGCTAGAGCATCATAGAGCATGAGAGGTTGTTTCCACTGGTCGGGGAGACTAGAACTAGGGGGCACAGCCTCAAAATATGGGGGAGCCAATTTAAAACAGAGTTGAGAAGGAATTTCTTCTCCCAGAGGGGAAGCAGTTGAGGCTAGCTCATTGAATATTTTCAAATCATAGATAGATAGATTTTTAACCAATAAGGGAATTAAGGGTTATGGGGAGCGGGCGGGTAAGTGGAGCTGAGTCCATGGCCAGATCAGCCGTGATCTTGTTGGGTGGCGGAGCAGGCTCGAGGGGCTAGGTGGCCTACTCCTGTTCCTAATTCTTATGTTCTTATTAATGTTGGGGAAGTCCAGAGCCAGGGGTCACAGTCTGGGGATGGGGGGTGGGCCATTTGGGGCCGAGATGGGGAGGGGCTTCTTCACCCAGGGAGTGGTGAGCCCTATGGAATTCTCTGCCACGGAGAGTTGTTGAGGCTAGTTCACTAAGTGTATTCAAAAAGGAGTTAGATGTAGTCCTTACTACTAGGGGGATCAAGGGGTATGGCGAGAAAACAGGAATGGGGTACTAAAGTTGCATGTTCAGCCATGAACTCATTGAATGGCGGTGCAGGCTCGAAGGGCCGAATGGCCTACTCCTGCACCTATTTTCTATGTTTCTATAGGCAGCGTTCTAGGAGTAGACATTCTTCCTGTCTCTTTGTCAGCTGTGGCTCAGTGGGTAGCACACTCACCTCTGAGTCAGGAGGTTGTGGGTTCAAGTCCCCACTCCAGGGACTTGAGCACATAAATCTAGGCTGACACTGCAGTGCAGTGCTGAGGGAGTGCTGCACTGTCAAAGGTGCCGTCTTTCAGATGAGATGTTAAACTGAGGCCACGTCTGCCCTCTCAGGTGGACGTAAAAGATCCCATGGCACTATTTCGAAGAAGAACAGGGGAGTTATCTCGGTGTCCTGGCCAATATTTATCCCTCAATTAACATAACAAAAAAACAGATTATCTGGTCATTATCACATTGCTGTTTATGGGAGTTTGCTGCACAAACTGGGTGCAGTGTTGCCCACATTACAACAGTGACTACACTCCAGAAGTACTTAATTGGCTGTAAAGTGCTTTGAGATGTCCAGTGGTCATGAAAGGCGCTATATAAATGCAAGTCTTTCTTTCTTTACAGTGGGAGTTGTGTAAACCACAAAGGTCGGAATAGGGAGAATGCTAGAAACATAGAAACATAGAAACATAGAAAATAGGTGCAGGAGTAGGCCATTCAGCCCTTCTAGCCTGCACCGCCATTCAGTGAGTTCATGGCTGAACATGCAACTTCAGTACCCCATTCCTGCTTTCTCACCATACCCCTTGATCCCCCTAGTAGTAAGGACTTCATCTAACTCCTTTTTGAATATATTTATAGAAACATAGAAAATAGGGAAAAGAGAATAACGTATCCTGGCAGAAAAAATAGACAACCACAAACTGGCCACAGGAGCTTACAGGACATTAGATCGTTTTCTTATGTGAGGGGAAAGGAAAATATCTATTCAGCAGATTTCACTCAGTGTGTCCATTTTTGCCAACTATCACCAGTATGGACAAGATAAGGGGATGATCAATTTATTTGTGAGGTAAGTTTACTGTGAGGTAAGAAATAGGTTTTCCTCTTGTGTGCGCCTGGGCAAACAGTTCAAGCATGGGAGAGCCATGCAAATGAGGTGGAAGGATCCTACCCGGGCCTTTCACCTCATTTCCTCTGGGACCCACATACAGAGCCGGCCAGGAGATGTTGGCATTAAGTCTTGTGCCCGACCTCCCTCAGATTAAAATATCTGAAAGGAGCAGTCAGCAAGGCCATCGAAGCTTAAAATGAGATGTTGAATCTTTCTTTCCCTCTACAGGTCCCTAACGGATTTGCGGGCCTGGGTACCCCTTGGACCTGCAGCAGTGGCTGGATTTATGACCCCGATTCTAGATTCAGGTCCTAGAACATAAGAAATAGGAGCAGGAGTAGGCCATTCAGCCCCTCAGGCGTGCTCTGCCATTCAATAAGATCATGGCTGATCTGATTATGGCCTCAATTCCACTTCCCCGCCTGCTCCCCATAACCCTTGACTCCCTTATCATTCAAAAATCTGTCCATCTTCACCTTAAATATATTCAATGACCCAGCCTTCACAGCTCTCTGGGGCAAAGAATTCCAAAGATTCACGACCCTCGGAGAAAATAAATTCCTCCTCATTTCCATTTTAAATGTCCTGCCAGAGGTGTCATGCTAATGAGCTGAACCTGGATAAGCAGGTTCAGTTCATGCCAGACAGAGCATAATTTGGGTCCGCTCTACCTGACTTGCGCCTGCGTGGGAGGAGAGAGGGATATCAGGACCTATGACTTTGGCATCCTCACTAGTGCTTCACCACTGAGAAGAGGACACTGGGTCACATTTGTTGGCTTGAGGTTCAATATTAGTTTTCCATGTACAGTAGACACCTTAAGTCGCTGGAGAAATACCACCAACGATGTCTCCGCAAGATCCTACAAATCCCCTGGGAGGACAGACGCACCAACGTTAGCGTCCTCAACATCCCCAGCATTGAAGCACTGACCACACTTGATCAGCTCCGCTGGCCAGGCCACATAGTTCGCATGCCAGACACGAGATTCCCAAAGCAAGTGCTCTACTCGGAACTCGTCCACAGCAAAAGAGCCAAAGGTGGGCAGCGGAAACATTACAAGGACACCCTCAAAGCCTCCCTGACAAAGTGCAATATCCCCACTGACACCTGGGAGTCCCTGGCCAAAGACCGCCCTAAGTGGAGGAAGTGCATCCGGGAGGGCGCTGAGCACCTCGAGTCTCGACGCCGAGAGCGTGCAGAAATCAAGCACAGGCAGCAGAAAGAGCGTGCGGCAAACTGGTCCCACCCACCCCTTCCCTCAATGACTATCTGTCCCACCTGTGACAAAGACTGTGGTTCTCGTATTGGAGTGTACAGCCACCAAAGAACTCATGTTAAGAGGGGAAGCAAGTCTTCCTCAGATTCTGAGGGACTGCTTATGATGATGATAATTAGTTTTCAGTTTGATCATTGAGATATGATCAATAATAATATAAATCAGTGGGACCATTGTTATGATCGAGAATCCACAGCCTGAAAGGGTGGTGGAAGCAGATTCATTAATAGTTTTCAAGAGGGAATTGGATATATATTTGAAAAGGAAATATGCGCAGGGCTTTGGGGAAAGAGAGGGGGAGTGGGACTAATTGGATAGCTCTTTCAAAGGGCCAGGACAAGAACAAATGGCGGTACGGTCTACTTCCGTGCTGTCTGATTCTAGTCTCCCCTCCACTCATGGGGCCATATGAGCCCATCCCTGAGCCCCTGCAATAGGTCCATAACACTCAACAATGGGAGTTGGGGATTAAACCCTTATCAGTATTTCGAACTTGACCGCTCATTCAATTTTAGTCACAACCAATCCGCACACACCAGTGACGGGACACACCTACCCTAGAGTCCTTTCAAAAATACAAAGAAAAACAAATTAAAGCTGAAAGGAGTAGTCTGATTCCTTGCACAGAAGAAAACATGCAGAGCAGCCATGATTAATACCAGATTTGATCAATTATTGGGGGTTAATCGAGTTCTGTACCACAAACCGTACACTGTATATCATTAAATAGCGGGTTGTAAAGTTCTTACCAGCCCTAGATAAACTTCTTTAACGTCAGTAAAATAGGGGTTAAAAAATATTATGTAATGAATGTGTTGATTATAGATATATGTGAGCTAAGAGCAATTATGTAATGAATTAGTCGACTTTAGTAAAATGGGGACTAATCATAGTATGTTATATATAGGGGGAATATAGGGTAATGAGTATTAAGCATAGTAGATGTAAAGAGGATGGGGTAATTCTATTAATGGTGTTTATACATATGGGTAATATGTGATATATTAGGGAATGTGGGCTATATCATATATATGTCGGGGCTATAAATAGAGCTGGAGCGCCAGGCCCTGGAACATCGCGGGCAGAGGTGCGGTGAATGAGGTTTCGGGGCCCAGAAGAGGCGAGGGCCTAGGGGCAGCACGGGCCGGCCCACACTGCGATATGTGTGCACACTAGGTCCGTGCAGCAGAGCAGGTCTCCAGTCGTCCTGCTTAACCCTTGACACTGGATAAAGGCCTAGCTCTATCAAGCCTGTGTGATGGCTGATGTGCAACGGTCACCACACGTTAAAAAAATTCCTGCACAGGCATCTTCCACCCCCTCGACTGAAGTTCAGGACTGGAATATCGGATCCTTCATTGAAACATCTGTGAACTCTCGTGGAAGCACGTCATCCTCGTTCGAGGGACCGCCTATGATGTACAATAACGCTATATGAAGCTTGGGGAGGGGAGAGAGCTGCTGCCTTATTAAACACAACATAATGACTCCATTTTTGGGGGCTTATGAAAGATGCTACAGGGAACATTTTACAGCAGAAACTGACCTGAAACTCATTTGGCCCAAGATCTTTTTTTTTCAAAATTCTAAACATCTGCCAGTTTAATTTGTAGCGGCAGGCACACGTCTCCTGTCGATTAAATACACACAGCAGCAGGTAGCTGGAAACAAGAGTTACTACACATTAGTTTTCACGCAAAGAATCTTTTAAAGCGGAACCCTTATTTGTATCAGACATGCCGTTTACAGCAGAAAGCTACATTTGTCAGGAGCTGGAGATAAATCGGCTTCATATTTGTGGAGAATGAAAAAAAGTAGGATGTCCCAAAAAGAGGCAAGCAGGGAGATGAAGAGCGAGATGTTATATTTTACAGATGTGTTTAAGTATTCCAACTAACCTGGATGCCAGAAATACTGGTTACCTACCTAAAAACGACTGTGCACATTTTGTAATATTGCTATATTGTCTCATAGGTGGGACAATCACACTCGACAGTGCAGAGTTTAACGCTTGCAGTAATTCTACAGATTTGGTTCTTGGGAAGATAACCAATGCCTTTATCTGAGCAATTGGCCCTTCGTTATCTGGGGTGCTAATCCAATACCAGAACCACTACAAGAGCCTGCAGGCACAGCTACTCTGCAATATATCTGTGACCATTTAAAAATAAATTGTAATTACTCATTGCATTCACTAATAATGAATATAATTGATGCAGAGTACAGGGGATTATTGAGAATAATCGTGAGATTTAAAAAGAACCCTTTCCTCCCTTTTCTCATCACAAATGAGCCTGATTCCCACATTACCACATGTGCACATTTTGGCAGCAGTAACTGGGTTGTAATCAAGAGCAGAAACCCTGCTGATTTTTCCTCTCTCTAGCCCAAGGGTGCTGAAGCAAACTGTAGCATCCCTGGCACTACATGGGACCTTCCCATCTGGGTAGTACGCTGGGGAGGGTGTTGTACGCTGGGGAGGGTGTTGTACGCTGGGGAGGGTGTTGTACACAGAGGAGGGTGTTGTACACTGGGGAGGGTGTAGTACATTGGGTAGGGTGTTGTACACTGGGGAGGGTGTTGTACACTGGCGAGGGTGTTGTACACTGGGGAGGGTGTTGTACACTGGGTAGGTTGTTGTACACTGGGGAGGGTGTTGTACACTGGGGAGGGTGTTGTACACTGGGGAGGGTGTTGTACACTGGGGAGGGTGTTGTACACTGGGGAGGGTGTTGTACACTGGGGAGGGTGTTCACCCAATAAGCCACTGAGAGAGCAACAAATATTCTTAGGGAAACACTGGATAGATTCATGAACTAACATTTACTAAACTGTCATACTTTTTTTTTTAAAGGAGAAGAGATTCGGAATCTTCCCTGGATCAAGGTGTTTGTGAGTTATCAGAGCTGATTCTTTCATTGGCGGCTGTCAGTAAGCAGTGGGACTGGCAGGGAGCAGGCCTGGACTGGAACAGCTACACAAGGCAGTACAGGGGATTCCAGCAGTTCAGCTACTATTCCAGGTGGGGCTCAAGAGCTCATGTGAATCGCAGAATCATAGAATGCAACAGCACAGAGGCCATTCAGCCCATCAATTCCACGGCCTGTTTCCGATTAAGAAACTGCACGTCCCCCGGTTTGCTCATGTGTTTTGCATTATAATGTTGCAACTTCAGTAATGCTTAAAGACACTCACATCAACAAGCTCATGATGTCTATGATTTAAGCTGCTGTGCAGCACCCTTACGTTGATTAGAAGGACTTTGCTATAACGATTATCAACAAGATACTGCTTTGTGGGTCCCGATATTAAATTGCCATCGAACATTAGCTTCTCTAATCGCTTGTTTCTGCCTCAATTTACAGAATTATCAGCGGATTTTTTTTTTTTTAAAAAGGATGTACGGGAAATTTGCTACGTTGGTGCTTCCGAAATGGAATTGCATCCATTGGGAAAGAATATTGTGAATTTACAAAGCGGCAATCCGCGACTGGCAGAGAATCTCTGGTCGCAGCGACACCGTTTCCTGGCGTGCACTCTCGGCAGGTGAGTCCCATGGCAGGATTGCGAGCGGAAAAATGAACCCTTGCAGACCCAGGAACTACCCTTCGCACTTTGTCCCTCAGGTAAAAGGTTGTATTTGGATTTTGAGTTCTGACTACAGAGCTACACCTGAAACATTAACCTGTTTCCCACAGATGCTGACTGACCAGCTTTGATTGCCAGCATTTTCTGTTTTTAATTCAGACTTCCAAAAATCTACAGTTCTTTTTTTCTTTGTATTTATATTTGGTTTCTCTTCAATGCCGCGTAGTGAAGATGTATTGTGACCAAATAGAATAGGTCAAGGAAAGGCCATTTGGCCCATCACATGGTGAACCGGTACAGATTTAAACAAATCCCTCTCATTTTTTGACCTGCAAATTACATAAAAATGTGTGTTCTACGAGTTAGAATCATAGATAGCTATTCGGCCCAACACGTCTGCACTGATGTTTTTCTCTAAAAGCACCTAGTCTCGTCCCACTCTCCCGCTCGGTTCCCACACCTTCTTTTTCAAGACTTCTAAGTAAACTGCAAGCCACGGGATCCAGCATGGAGTTTGGATTGATTAAAGGATAGAAAAGCAGAGAGCACTAGTGAGAGAATGTTTTGTCAGACTAGTGGAAGGTATTGAGTGAAGTACTGCAGGGGTCAGGGGTTGGATTTTGGTTATTTCTCATTAACATAAATGATCTAGATACTGAAAGTTGCCTTAATTTGCAAAATATAGGGAGAGTATTGGAAACAGGGAAGGCAACTAAGTTTTTGGATCATTTATTCAAACAGCCAAACAAGCTATTTCGAACAAATGCCATATATTGTACATCGGATGAAATAATGTGCAGTACACAATGAATAGAATACATTTACCCCAGAGACACGGGCCACACATGACACCCTGTGTACAGTCCTGGTTGCCAAGCTACGAAAGGGATGTGCAAAACAAGAATGATTCCAAATATGAAAGAGATGGGCGATAAGCAAAGGTTGAACCAGCTCAATCTCTGCAGTCTAAAGGGGACCCCATTGAAGCATGTGATCTTTCATCACAGAAGGGGGCCATTTGATTTGACATGCCTGTGCCAGCTCTTTGAAAGCTGTCCAATATAGTCCCACATCCCAGCTTTCTCCCCATAATCCTACAAAGTCCTCTTCCAACACATGTCCAGTTGCATTTTGAAAGTTTCTATGAATCTGATTCCACCACCCTTTCAGGTAGTGTGTTCAAGATCATAACAGCCCTGTGTGGGATCATTTCTCCTCATTTCCCCTCTAGTTTTGCCAATTATTTTAAACCTATGCCCTCTGGTTATCTACCCACTTGCCAGAGGAAACAGTGTCTCCCTACTTGCTCTATCAAGTCCCCTCATAATTCCATCTCTATTCAGTCTCCCTTAACCTTCTATGCTCGAAGGAGAACAATCCCAGCTTCTCAAATTTCTCTACATAACTGAAGTCCCTCATCCCTGGTATCATCCTGGCAAGCCTCCTCTGTATCCACTCCAAGGCCTTGACATCCTTCCTAACGTGTGGTGCCCAGAATTGCACACAATTTCCAGCTGAGGCCAAACCATGACTTTAGAACAGTATAATATGACCTCCTTGTCTTTGTATTCAATGCGCCTATTTACAAAGCAAAGAATCTTAACTTTCTTAACTATCTTATCAACTTGACCTGTCACCTTCAAGGATTTGTGAAGTATATCACTTCAAATGTATTTGCATTAATTTGCATCTGCCATGTATCTGTCCATTTCACCAGTCTGTCAATGTCCATGGGGTAATGTACTGATGTGGATAGAGAATTGGTTAGCAGACAGGAAGCAGAGAGTCGGGATAAATGGGTCCTTTTCAGAATGGCAGGCAGTGACTAGTGCAGTGCCGCAGGGCTCAGTGCTGGGACCCCAGCTCTTTACAATGTACATTAACGATTTGGATGAAGGAACAGAGTGTAATATCTCCAAGTTTGCAGATGACACTAAACTGGGTGGTGGTGTGAGCCGTGAGGAGGATGCTAAGAGGCTGCAGGATGACTTGGACAGGTTAGGTGAGTGGGCAAATGCATGGCAGATGCAGTATAATGTGGATAAATGTGAGGTTATCCATTTTGGAGGCAAAAACATGAAGGCAGAATATTATCTGAATGGCGGCAGATTAGGAAAAGGGGAGGTGCAACGAGACCTGGGTGTCATGGTTCATCGGTCACTGAAAGTGGGCACACAGGTACAGCAGGTGGTAAAGAAGGCAAATGGTATGTTGGCCTTCATAGCTAGAGGATTTGAATATAGGAGCAGGGAGGTCTTAATGCAGTTGTACAGGGCCTTAGTGAGGCCTCACCTGGAATATTGTGTTCAGTTTTGGTCGCCTAGTCTGAGGAAGGATGTTCTTGCTATTGAGGGAGTGCAGCGGAGGTTCACCAGATTGATTCCAGGGCTGTGATATGAGGAGAGACTGGATCAACTGGGCCTTTATTCACTGGAGTTTAGAAGGATGAGAAGGGATCTCATAGAAACATATAAGATTCTGACGGGACTGGACAGGTTAGATGCGGGAAGAATGTTCCCGATGTTGGGGAAGTTCAGAACCAGGGGACATAGTCTTAGGATAAGGGGTAGGCCATTTAGGACTGAGATGAGGAGAAACTTCTTTACTCAGAGAGTTGTTAATCTATGGAATTCCCTGCCGCAGAGAGTTGTTGATGCCAGTTCATTGGATATATTCAAGAGGGAATTAGATATGGCTCTTACGGTTAAGGGGATCAATGGGTATGGAGAGAAAGCAGGAAAGGAGTACTGAAGGAATGATAAGCCATGATCTTATTGAATGATGGTGCAGGCTCGAAGGGCCGAATGGCCTACTCCTGCACCTATTTTCTATGTTTCTATGTTTCCTCCTGAAGTCCCGCTCACTATTTACTACATTGCCAAAATTGTGCTCTCTATACCCAAGTCCAAGTCATTTGTATATAACAAGAAAAGCAACGGTCCTAATACCACCCCTGAGGGAACCCACTGTATCCTTCACTTCGGTCAGAAAAACATCCATTCACTATTACTTTCTGCCTCCTATCCCTCAGCCAATTACGTACCCAAGTTGAAGTATATAAACAATTAATGGCAGCACCATCAACACAAGAAATGCAGTAGTTCAAGTAGATCCACTACCACCTTCTCAGGACAACTAGAGATGGACAATGAATGCAGCTTTGCTAGTATTGTCCACATCCAAAGAACAAATAGAAAAGATTTGCATATATATCGCACATTTCACGACCTCAGGACATCCCAAAGCGCTTTATCGCCAATGAAATACTTTTGAAGTGTCGTCGCTGTTGTAATGTAGGAAATAGCAAAAAGGTTACATCTAGAGTACATTGGGCTGGATTTTCGGGTCCTTTGCGCTTCGGGGCTCGCCCCGGAGCAGTGTGAAATGGGCCGGAGAGGTCTCCTGCGTCCGATCGGGAGCTTTGGGTCAGGTTTTGCGGCGACGCTTAGAAGCACCCCCGGGATTAGCTGTGGTGGATGTGCAACACCTCTCGTTGTGACACCCGCCGCATGTTTTGACTCTCACACGACCCGTATGCCCCAAAGCGCGCCCCGCGATAACCGCCAGGGAAACCAGAGCGGTCCAGCCCTGCCGGTGGGGGTGAGGAAGGTAAAGTGCAGAAAATGTATGTGTGAGTGTTTGCTCTTTAAATTCTTTTAGCGATTTGTGCTGTGGTGGCATGGGTAATGTTTTGGGAATGTTTTTGTGGTTTTTTAAAGTGTTCCCCCCCACCCCCCCCCCCCACCGAAGGCCTCTCTTGGAGCGTTCCCGGCTGGCATTTTAGTTCACGAGGTTCCCATTTTTGCGTCGCAAAAGTAGTGCAACGTCTCCCTCCGTGCTGCGCACCTTGGCGCAGGGCCCAGATGGCCAAAATATTCTACAAGAGCGCAACCTATTCCCAGCCTATTTCTTGCCCCGAAAACAGCAAAACCGAAAATCCAGCCCTTGTCTAAACTAGTAAAAAGCAAATTTAAATTACATCTATAGAAGGAACTAATTTAATTATAGGGTGATAAATGTCCAGAATAACCTTGCAGGGTAGTAGAAATACAGGCCATAAGGCATTTAAAATGCAGTTGGAAGTGAAACTGAAAGAGTTCTGTCTATTAGATGAACCACCTTGGTAGGTCGAGTGATCTGTTGTCACCCTTGACTATTCTTATGTTCTTAAATTCTACAGTGGCCTGTTGGCCAATGCTTTAGTCCATTAACACTGAGCCAAATGGATTAGTAGGATGGAGTGTTCTTACTGCAGTTTTCATGTAGAAAATATCAGCTCCCTGCAGGGCAATTTGAGAATGGGAAATGATGTGATGAGGAGAAGTGAGTTGCTTCACCGGAAAGTAGGGGGAAAACAAGAACCATCCCTGGGCTGGGATTGTCCAAATTATTTCCACATATGACCCATAACAGGGGAGAGAAGGAGAGGGAGACTTTCATCAGCCTGGTGACGTGTGCAACTCAGGCCTCAGAATTCATCGAATCACAGATCGTAGAATGATACAGCACAGAAAGAGGCTATTCAGCTCATCGTGCCTGTGCCAGCTCTTTGAAAGAGCTATCCAATTAGTCCCACTCCCCTGAACTTTCCCCATAGCTCGGCAAATGTTTCCAATTCAAGTATTTATCAAATTCCCTTTTGAAAGTTATTACTGAATCTATATCCACCACCTTTTCAGGCAGTGCATTCCAGATCATAACACCTCGCTGTGTAAAACAACTTCTCTTCATCTCACCTCTGGTTCATTTGCCAATGACCTTAAATTGATGTCCTCTGGTTACCTTGAGCCACAGGAAACAGTTTCTCTTTATTTACTCCATCAAAACCGCTCATGATTTTGAACACCTCTATTAAATATCTCCTTAATCTTCTCTGCTTTAAGGAGAGCAATCCCAGCTACTCTAGTCTCTCCACATAACCAAAGACCCTCATCCCTGGCTCTGCACCCTCTCCAAGGCCTTGACATCCTTCCTAAAGTGTGGCGCCCAGAATTGGACACAGTACTCCAGCTGGGGCTGAACCAATGTTTTATAAATGTTTAGCATAAATGCCTTGTACTCTATGCCTGTTTATAATGCTAAAAATCCTAGATATTTTTTTTTAATAGCCTTATCAATTTGTCCTGCCACCCGCAAAGATTTGTGTATTTACACACCCAGATGTCTCTGTTCCTGCACCCCCTCTAAAATTGTACCATTTAGTTTATAGTGCCTCTCCTCATATTTCCTACCAAAATGCTTTAAATTACATCTGCCATGTGTCTGGACATTTCACCAGTCTGTGTACATTCTCCTGAAGTCCGTTACTGTCATCCTCTCAGTTTATTACATTTCAAGTTTCGTGGCATCTGCGAAATTACGCTCCATATAACCAAGTCTGGGTCAGTAATATATATCAAAGAGAGCAGTGGTCCGAATACTGACACCTGGGGAATACTGCTTCCCTCCAGTCTGAAAAACAACTGTTCACCACTACTCTCTGCTTTCTGTCCCTGAGCCAAATTTGTATTCTTTCTGCCACTGTCCCTTTAATCCATGGTCTTCAATTTTGCTAACAAGTATATTATATGGTACTTTATCAATTGCCTTCTGAAAGTCCATATGCACAACATCAACCACACTACCTTCACCAACCCGCTCTGTTACTTCATCAAAGAACTCAGTCAAGTTAGTCAAACACGATTTGCCGTTAACAAATCCGTGCTGACTTTCATTTATTAACCCATATTTTTACAAGTGACAATTCATTTTGTCTCGGATTAGTGTCTCTTAAAGTTTCCCCACTACAGATGTGAGATTGACTGGCCTGTAGTTGCCGGGTTTATCCTCTCCCCTTTTTTGAACAGCGTGTATCAGTTCCAATCCTCCAGTCCTCTGGCACCACTCCCATATCTAAGGAGGATTGAAGATTGTGGCCAGAGCCTCTGCTATCTCCACCTTTACTTCGCTCTACAACCTAGGATGCATCCCATCTGGACTGGGGGACTTTTCTACTTTGATAACTGCCAACCTTTTAAGTACTTCCTCTAACTATTTTTATGCTATCCAATTTCTCTACTACCTCCTCCTTTACTGTGACATTGGCAGCATCTTCCTTCTTTGTGAAGACGTATACAAAGTACTCATTTATTACCTCAGCCAAGCCCTCTGCCTCCACAAAACAATCTTTTTGGTCCCTTCCTTTGACTACCCTTTCACTATTTATATGTTTATAAAAGACTTTCGGGTTCCCATTTATGTTACCTGCTAATCTATTCTCATACACTCTCTTTGCCCCTCTTATGTCCTTTTTGAAATTGAAACAACAGTATCCATTTCAAAATTGTTTTTGTAATACAGGAATTCCTGCAAAATTTGATTAACCCCAGGCCAAGGGGCGACAGGGAGCAGCAAAGCTGATGAGACGAATATTTCTGCAGTATCGGCGTTGGCTCTGCTCAGTTGGGGGTTCCATTGAAAGAAATCCAGGAGGGAAATTTTCCAATTGACCATCTTTTCGGGACACCCATTTATTTATTTTTTTAAAGTTAATGCCTGCTTTAAAATAACACTTGTAGTAATTTGGAGTGAGAGCTTGCACCAAAGGAGCACCCCTCAGCAGGCCTACACACTCTGTACAATCTGCTTGAATCTTCTGATATTTTCAAGCCCTTGACACAAAAAATACACTATCTCATTCCAAGATATTTCCTTTTTTAGGTCAATATATTTAAATTTTACTGCAAAGGTAAACCTTATAGAAATCCTCAAACAATCAGACATAGTATAGTTTAAAAAGAAATTGCTCAGTTGAAAATCTGCAGCAAATTAATTAAAAATAGAATGTAAGATTTAAAAAAAAATATGGATAGTACTAAAACTCTTCAGTGCCAGACATGGGCCAATCTCTGTCATGAACTGCAATGATTTATAGTGGATTACAGAATTTCTGGGTTTGCTTTTAACACTTTTATCTGTTGCCAAGACAGTCCTGCTGAGTTATATCACACATCATCACTTGCCTTTTGTAGCAGAGGGGTGCTTTCAGCAATAAAGTTTATGGAGTACAGTACATTGATTTCTCGCATGTTTTTTGATTTAATTTTTGAATGTTCCTGGAACCCATCTAAGCAATCTTTACAGAACTTAGTAACTCGTTTTATTACATATTTAATATTTTTCAGAACCTCTCCACACACTTGAACAAACATTGCTGTACGGTTGATAGTATTTTTTACTCTCAACTTTCCCCACTGCACTTCCGCTATTTACGTTACATATTTCTACAAGACAACAAATTGGGTCATGGTCTAGGAATTCTTTAACCAATTTGTAAAGGTCAAGCACTCCTTAAGGCTAAAGATGTCTATGAATTGCCAGCTTGGTAGAGACACTAATGTCTGCAGATTTTCATATCTGCGCTCAGCTCAATGAGTGCAAATCAATGTTTTTAGGAGAAATGGCAATCAAAGATCCCCAAAGTGCACCGAGGGGCAGTCAGCATTTCATCAGAAAAGACATGTTGACTTTTCTGTTCATGACACTTTGCCAAAGGTTCTGATGAAGGGTCTTGACTCAACATTCCAACCTTTCTTATCTCTTACTGGTTTTACTTCAGATTTCTCCCAATTTGTAATTTTCTCTTTATCGCTGTACTCCCAGTGGATACTACTCTTTTAGTGTGAGGGTAAGTCTGAGGGGGTGAAATTTTTAGCCCATTTTACATCCTGCCCAATTTTCTCTTCCGTTAAAGTCAATGACGTTGGTCAGGGTGTAAAACGTGCTGCCGTTTCGCTACTGCCCGAGACCAATTTCACTCCCTAAATATTTAAGATTTAAAGTGTTCATATTCAAGGACATAGTGGCTTCAAAATGATCACTTGGGTAAGTCTTCTGGTAGGAAATGTCTAGTTCACCCATCTCTACTGATGTGAGGCAGAACATAAAGATTCAGTGGGATAATGCACAACCGAAACGTCAACACAGTAAGGAATGAAACACACTGTAACCATACATTGCAACTAAATTTCATCCTATTTTAAAACTATCTTTCTTCTCTCTTTAGGTTCAATTCCATACTCTGCACTGGCTGATGGTAATGGCTAAACAACCCGCTCTATGACTCTGTCACTGTCGCTCGGATTGACCATTAGGAGGTACACAACAGCTGTCCCAAGCATTACTTACGAGTGGACAAAGTTAAGAATTCACAGTAGGGGTTCACTGATACAAAGCTGCAGTCTACCATTGTACATTATGCACTATGGGACAGCAGTGCAATGTGCCATTCCAAGTATATGCTCTTTAAAACATGTACAATCACTCATGGCCTCAGAGGCACGTTTAAAGTAAATGGGGTAACACCTACAGAAGTATAGCCTAAGTATATTCGTACCTTCGATGATCAAAATTGCTACAATATTATCTCCGAATTGACTCTAAAGGGGGGAGAAAGAGCACTTCAAATGGGTGGGAAAGAAGATTCCAGAAGCAATCCTCGGCCTGCGCTATTAGGTGATCTCAGTTAGGGCAGCGATCGGGATGCTACAATTTCATTCAGTGTCCCTCGGTTTGGAAAATCAAAATAAACTATAGAACTCAGTGCTGATTTCTGTAGAACAATCCCTGCTGGAAGAGAATGTGTGTGGCCATGTGTACACAAACCGGTTGGAGGCTGGATTGGGTTTGAATTGAATATGATCCACGGTTGAATATTTGGTTGCACCCACTGCCTCAGCTCACATGTGGACTTGTAGAATCGTAACCAAATAAGGGTGTCAATGCTTTCAGAAGGGGAGAAAAGTAGGCAGAGAAAATCAGAGAGAAGGAACATGGCATTCCATTACATGAGTTGAGGAGAAATTTCTTCTCTCAGACGGTTGTAAATCTGTGGAATTCACTGCCTCAGAGAGCTGTGGAAGCTGGGACATTGAATAAATTTAAGTCAGATATAGGCAGTTTCTTCAACGATAAGGGGATAAAGGGTTATGGGAAGCAGGCGGGGAAGTGGACCTGAGTTCATGATCAGATCAGCCATGATTGTATTAAATGGCGGAGCAGGCTTGAGGGGCCGTATGGCCTTCTGCTGCTCCTATTTCTTATGACTGGAAACACTGGCGTGCTGCTCCGTTGTGCAATCAAATGCCAAAACCTGGGTTCACCTTCACACATAAGCCACTTGGTTGCAGGCCGCTTTTGGCATGGAGAAACATGCTTCACTTGAATTGACTCATTCCAAATGTTCTCCCTTAACTTATCCTTCTGCATAGCACATTGTTACATCCACTCTAGTTTTCATCTGTCTCAAGTAGCATGACAAATGAATTACTTCTGCTTCCAAAGTTTAAGAATGATCCTGCACACTACTTCAATATCTGCAGGACAACCAAACCTGAGACCTCAAGGCCTGGAGCACATCTGGGAGAAGAATGAGAAAAATGAATGTTATTTCCTGAGGTACTTTCATGAATTAAAAGTTTAAATCATTTTGGATGCACCATTTTGGTTACATAGACTGGGGTAGCAGCTGTAATCATTTCAAGATTAACCGGAAATTTGCACAGCAATGAGTGAAATCGGACACTGCCTCCCTGTTGATCCACATTAATTAACCATCGCGCAATTGCGGATTACAGGAATCTTTGCAAAATACAGATTTCCAGAGCTTGAACTGGGAAATCCAGCCAATTTGAATTGGTTTCGTTAAGTTTTAAGGTGGTTTACTGAGAGTAACAACAATACTTCAAATTCCACTGTAATGGTCTTTTGATACATCAATTTATTAAGACCACTATTGTTTAAGCAACGATGCATGTTCACATTTACCGTTTTACCAATTCATGACTGAAGGATGGGACTGACTCCTGAGATCACTCGTCCTTTTGCTGATCCTTAATTTTGCAAATATTTATGGGTGCCCCCAGGAAAAGTGGATATGCCCAGTCACCATTAACATTTATGAACTAACAAATCTGGGGGATTTAGTCTCGAGCATGTGTGATCCTTGAGAATGCAATCTTACCTGCAGCAATGGAAATAAAAGATTCCATTCATGAAACACCTGTGATAATGACCGTTCAACACATCTCAAGCAGCTGATGAACCATTGAATAGACAGAAAGGTTGAAAAGTTCATTCACCCAGCTGTAGAGAATGCAAATTTGCCCATTTTACGGGCCAGGCACTGGGCATTGCAACATAAGAAAACATTTGGTTAGGAAGGACAGCCAACATGAATGCAAACGAGGTCATTAACGTAGTAAGAAGCAGTAGACAAAGGCCACTCCATCTCGCTGACTCAGAGCAGTTGGTGGCTGGTCTTATAGTCATGCTTAGCCTTGTGCTCCAACAATTAATGTAAAGCAGTAACTGGGCATATCCGGACATGAGAAAGAGTAAGAATTGCTAAAGACACGTGCAAAAACCGCTCACAGAGACATATTAGCAAGGATGTCATCATCATAGGCAGTCCCTCGGGATCGAGGAAGACTTGCTTCCACTCTTAGCATGAGTTCTTAGGTGGCTGTACAGTCCAATACGAGAACCACAGTCTCTGTCACAGGTGGGACAGATAGTCATTGAGGGAAAGGGTGGGCAGGGAGCCTGGTTTGCCGTACACTCCTTCTGCTGCCTGCGCTTGATTTCTGCATGCTCTTGGCGACGATACGCAAGGAGCTCAGTGCCCTCCCGAATGCACTTCCTCCACTTAGGGCGGACTATGGCCAGGGACTCCCAGGTGTCAGTGGGGATGTTGCACTTTATCAGGGAGGCTTTGAGGGTGTCCTTGTAATGTTTCCTCTGCCCACCTTTGGTTCGTTTGCTGTGGATGAGTTCCGAGTAGAGCGCTTGCTTTGGGAGTCTCGTGTCTGGCATGTGAACTATGTGGCCTGCCCAGCGGAGCTGATCAAGTGTGGTCAATGCTTCAATGCTGGGGATGTTGGCCTGGATGAGGACGCTAATTCTTCACTGCAATCATGGCCACATACGGACCAAACTCCCAAGGCCCCAACCTACTCCTGGCCAAGAACAGGGAAACACTCATCAAGGACACCGAGGCAGTCAGGGTCCACTGGAAGGAACACTTCAAAGATCTCCTCAACCGAGACTCTGCCTTTGCCTCGAGTGCTCTCAACTCCATCCCGCAGCATGCTACCCGCCACCACCTCAGTGAGACCCCAACACTGCACGAGGTAGAAAAGGCCATACGACAGCTAAAAAACAACAAGGCTACGGGAACGGATGAAATCCCTGCTGAGGCACTGAAGTATGGCGGAGAGGCACTACTGGGGCGAATACCCAACCTCATCTCTCTCATCTGGAGGGAGGAGAGCATGCCGGAAGATCTTAGAGATGCAGTGATCGTGACCATCTTTAAAAAAGGGGACAAGTCTGACTGCGGCAACTACAGAGGAATCTCCATGCTATCAACCACTGGGAAAGTCGTCGCTAGAGTCCTCCTCAATCTACTTCTCCCCGTGGCCGAGGAGCTCCTCCCAGAGTAGCAAGGATGTAATAAGTATGTAACAGCAGTGAAAATAGTAGGGTAATGCATTTGATGTTACGTATGCTACAATAGGAACGAAAATGTATTGCAGGAAGGAATTTCTGTGGCTCAAATCATCTTGCCTTCATCCACATTGCCCCTCTAGCTGAAGGCTAAATGAAAACCACATCGTAGATGGCAGCTTGCCACAGACACTGGAACCGCAACAAGATATAGCGCATTCCTTATCAATGAGTTAACGAGTTACCACCAATCCTTATGAACCGTTGTTTTCGGAGGGAGAAGCTAGAAGATGTGTGGCCTTTGGAGGTGGAGAGCCAAGAACTTGGTTTGTATCATATTATGATTTGTACCATGTCATTCAGATGTAACTACTCAAATTTATATAGCGCCTTTAATCTATATAAAAATCCCAAAGCATTTCACAGAGGTAGGAGTAAAGTGAACTCTGAGCAAAGGAAGAGAGATTAGGAGGGATTACCAAAATCTTGGTCAAAGAATTGGCTTTTAAGATGGGTGTTAAAAGAGGAAAAGGGGAGAGAGAGGTGGGAAGGTTGCATGTGGTAACACCATGGTATCTGACGATAAGGCTTCAGTTGCACAGGTTTTATCTAAAGAAAGAAAGACTTACATTTATATAGCGCCTTTCAAGACCGCCGGACGTCTCAAAGTGCTTTGCAGCCAATGAAGTACTTTTGGAGTGTAGTCACTGTTGTAATGTGGGAAACGCAGCAGCCAATTTGCACACAGTGAGCTCCCACAAACAGCAATGTGATAATGACCAGATAATCTGTTTTTGTGATGTTGATTGAGGGATAAATATTGGCCAGGACACCAAGGATAACTCCCCTGCTGTTCCTCGAAATAGTGCCATGGGATCTTTTGCGTCCACCTGAGAGAGCAGACGGGGCCTCGGTTTAACATCTCATCCAAAAGATGGCACCTCCAACAGTGCAACGCTCCCTCAGCACTGGAGTGTCAGCCTAGATTTTTTGTGCTCAAGTCCCTGGAATGAATCTTGAACCCAGAACCTTCTGACTCAGAGGCGAATGTTACCCACTGAGCCATAGCTGACACGATCTAGGCACAGTGGGCAGCATTTCTCAGAGAATGCTTCCACTACTGCTAAAGAGAGTTTGAGCTTCAATTCCAAGAAGCAGTCATGACAAGTTTATATGTTCTTAGATAATGGTTAAAGGCAAGCATTAGAGGGAATTCAAACATTTCACACATGCCTGCTCAGAGAGTGGCATCTCTTCTTTTTCTTGGGCAGTCCCTCGGAGTCGAGGATGACTTGCTTCCACACTAAAATAAGTTCTAAGGTGACTGATGAGACCAATGCGGGGATCTACAGTCTCTGTCAGAGGTGGGGCAGATGGTGGTTGGAGGGATGGGTGGGTGGGGTGCTTGATTTGTCACATGTTTCTTCCGCTGTTTGTACTTGGCTTCCGCGTGCTCCCAGAGAAGAGACTCGAGGTGTTCGGTGCCTTCTCGGATGCTTCTCCTCCACTTTGAGCGATCTTGGGCCAGGGATTCCCAAGAGTCGGTGGGGATGTTATATTTTTTCAAGGAGGTTTTGAGGGTGTCCTTGAAGCGTTTTATCTGCCCTCCTGGGGCTCGCCTGCCGTGACATGGCTCGGAGTAGAGTACTTGTTTGGGGCATCTAGTATCGGCCATGCGGCCATGGCACAACCTCCAATGGTAGGGTGAAAGAAAGGCGGGACTTCACAAGAGACTGGAGTGAGAAGCGTTTGGAGTGGAGGGGTTGTACACCTGGTGGAAGTTACAGAGTTAAGCAGGAGCGAGGCAATGGAGGGATTTAAAGGCAAGGACAAACATTTTAAATTCGAACCATTGGGAGGCAGGTAGCCAAAGCACCCACCTACCATTGGTTTTCCTTCAACGAGGGGGAATATAATAGATGCACTTATCATGAATCAACATGCAGATGGCACCAAAGGGGAAAGTCAACTACAGCACACACGTGGAACACATACATCACATTCCTGACATTAGTTCATCCATTGTTTCTCGTGCTTTGTTATTCATTTATTGTGTAGAAAAGATGACATCAGTTGTCCAAAAGTAAAGCTAACAGTTCGATACAAAAAATAAACTGCTGAAGTAACTTAGTTCACTGATTGTAAATATGTCCAATAGAAAGGGGTCAAGGAAGAATTGTGCAATAAAACTTTCATCCCCCGTCTCCCAGCCTCAGGGGGCTGGATTGCTGCTGTTGGCGGCTAAACAACTACAATAACAGTTTGTATTTACACAGCACCTTTAACGTAGTGAAACATCTCAAGGTGCTTCACAGGAGTATTATGAGACAAAAAAAATTGACACCGAGCCATATAAGGAGAACTTAGGGCAGGTGATCCATAGGTTTGGTCAAAGAGGTAGGTTTTAAGGAGCGTCATGAAGGAGGAAAGAGAGGTAGAGAGGCAGAGGGGTTTAGGCAGGGAATTCCAGAGTTTGGGGCCTAGGCAAGAGAAGGCACGGCCACCAATGGTTGAGCGATTACAATCAGGGATGCTCACGAGGGCAGAATTAGAGGAGTGCGGATATCTCATGGGGTTGTGGGGCTGGAGGAGATTACAGAGCTAGGGAGGGGCGAGGCCATGGTGGGATTTGAAAATAAGGATGTGAATTTTGAAATTGAGGCGTTGCTTAACTGGGATCCAATGTAGGTCAGTGAGCACAGGGCTGATGGGTGAGCGGGACTTGGTGCGAGTTAGGACATGGGCAACCGAGTTTTGGATCACCTCTAGTTTATGTGGGGTAGAATGTGGGAGGCCAGCCAGGTGTGCGTTGGAATAGTCAAGTCTAGAAGTAACAAAGGCACGGATGAGGGCTTCAGTAGCGGGTGATCTGAGGCAAGTGCCGAGACGGGCGATGTTACGGAGGTGGAAATAGGTGGTCTTAGTTATGCTGCGGATATGTGATCGAAAGCTCATTTCAGGGTCAAATATGACACCATGATTGCAAACAATGTGGCTCAGCCTCAGACAGAAGTTGGAGAGAGGGATGGAGTCAATGGCTGGGGAACAGAGTTTGTGGCGGGGACCGAAAATAATAGCTTCGGTCTTCCCGATATTCAATTGGAGAAAATTTCTGCTCATCCAGAACTGGATGTCGGACAAGCAGTCTGACAATTTAGAAACCGTGGAGGGGTCAAGAGAAGTGGTATTGAGGTAGAGCTGGAAACTGACGCTGTGTTTTCAGATGATGTTGCCAAGGGGCAACATATAGATCAGAAATAGGAGGGGGGCTAAGGATAGATTCTTGGGGGACACCAGAGGTAACGATGTGGGAGCGGGAAGAGAAGCCATTGCAGGTGATTCTTTGGCTACGATTAGATAGATAAGAATGGAACCAAGAGAGTGCAGTCCCACCCAGCTAGACGACGGTGGAGAGGCGATGGGGAAGGATAGCGTCGTCAACCGTGTCAAAGACTGCAGACAAGTCAAGAAGGACGAGGAGGGATAGTTCGCCTTTGTCACAGACACTATTGTCCTCTAACTCTTTTATGGCTTGTAACTGCTCAGTCAATGGTTTAGCCTGTATACAAAGTAATATTGTGCAGCATGCAGCATTTCATAACAATTTTGCAAACCTTGACTGAATCCAAGCATTTCAAGCTTTGGTTCAACACCTCAAATATCAGTTCAACAATGGCCCTGGCTGACCCATGTGCCTTGTTGCATCTGCTCTGCACATGGTATGAGGAATGTATACCAAGCATGGCTGAATTATATGGCTAATGTCTTGGAAGAATTAGGCTTCCAATTTTCCTTTCACTTCAAAGAACTGTGTAATGTTTAATTGTCCTGAAGATGAAGGCATTATGCACACTCTCTAGGAGATGTGCACTTGCACGTTGCATTTTCTGGTCGTGCGACATAACGCGTGTACACAGATAGGGCATTGATAGTGGGCGCATAAATGGTACAGTCAATGATGCCTTGTACCATGGGGAAAGAGACAATTTGGAAAGACTGAGGCTTCGTATACTCTCTCAGATGGACGTAAAAGATCCCATGGCACTATTTCAAAGAAGAGCATGGGAGTTCTCCCCAGTGTCCTGACCAAAACTTATCCCTCAATCAATGCCACTAAAAGAGCATATTATCTGGTCATTATTACATTGCTGTTTTTGGGAGCTTGCTGTGCGCAAATTGGCTGCCGCGCTTCCTACATTACAACAGTGACAACACTTCAAAAGTACTTAATTGGTTGTAAAGCGCTTTGGGACATCCTGAGGTCGCGAAAGGCACTATAGAAATGTAAGTCTTACTTCTGGTGCGGCAATCCAGATCAAGGGAGCATAATCAGAAGTAAAGCTGGGCAATTGAGGAGTGAAATCAGGAAACACAAAGGGTAGTGGAAATCTGGAACTTGCTCTTCGAAAAGACTTTGGAGGCTGGGTCAATTGAAAATTTCAAGACAGAGTTTGATCGACCTTTGTTTGGTAAGGGTATCAAGGCATATTGATCAAAGACAGGCAAATAGTGTTGATGTGAAGATCAGTCATGATCTGATTGACTCAAGAGGCTGAATGGCCTACTCCTGATCCTGTGGGGAGACTAGAACTAGGGGGTATAATCTTAGAATAAGTGATCGCCCATTTAAAACTGAGATGAGGAGGAATTTCTTCTCTCAGAGGGTTGTAAATCTGTGGAATTCGCTGCCTCAGAGAGCTGTGGAAGCTGGGACATTGAATAAATTTAAGACAGTTTCTTAACCGATAAGGGAATAAGGGGTTATGGGGAGTGGGCAGGTAAGTGGACCTGAGTCCATGATTGGATCAGCCATGATCGTATTAAATGGCAGAGCAGGCTCGAGGTTTTTTTGTTTCTTTGACATGCTGAGATTTACTTCATTGAATTCTCTAATAGGTATAACCTGGAGTAAAAGGCTTATAGTTTTGATGATGTGTCAGCCTTGGCTCAGTGGTAGCACTCACATCTCTTAGGTCAGGTTGTGGGTTCAAAACCCACTCCAGGATTTGAGTGTATAATGTTGGTGGCCAGTCCAGTACAGTACTGAATGAGTACCGCACTGTCGAAGGTGCCATGTTTCAGATGAGACGTTAAACCGAGGTTCCGTCTGCCTTCTCAGGTGGACGTAAAAGATCCCGTGGCACTATTTGAAAGAAAGCAGGGAAGCTAGTGGTCAATATACGGCACCTTCAACCAACGTCACTAAAACAGACGATGTGGTCATTATCTCATTGCTGTTTGTGGGACCGTGCTGTATGCAAATTGCCTGCCGCATTAACAGTGATTACACATCAAAAAAAGACTTAATTGGCACGAAGGTTTTTCTTTCTTTCTGTGCCATCATAAACCCTCCCCCCCGGCCTCATGTATTTCATGATTCGTCTTTAACAAGGTCTTAACAAGCACAAATTAACTTCTTACAGAACTTTTCATGAATGATAATCCAATGTCGTTGAACATAGATAATTAATTTGTAAGAGCTGTTTCGGTAGTGCATCTCTTTTTGCTTACACTAATGAACAGGAAATTCATGAGATAAACAACATTATTGCTTTTCAAGCCTAATCTTAAAATACCTTCCCCTTTAATGATTTCCCCCCACTGCCCCATTCTCTATTTTTAATGGGAGTATTTTGGGCAACCATCGTCTGTTTTAGATCTTTGTCCCTTTCTTTTTCACGCACTTGGCCCTGACACCTGCAGCCTGCTTCCGGACTACTAAAGTTCCTGCAACGGAAAAGGGACCAAAGACCACCTCGACATAATATACTTCTCTGGTGTTCCCTCCCTTTGCCTGGAAACACTGCTGCCTGTCCTTGGCACAGCTTAGATCAGGGAGGGAGATGAGCAGGACGCAAGCCTGCATCTGTCCTCTGTCCTTTTCTCCATGGCTCTCTATGAACTTCAGTTTCCCAACTCTGATCCCATTTATGGAGCTGCTGACTGCCTGAAGCAGGATAGATTGCACTATACTGTTACGATTTGAAACCTCTCCCCCAATATTTTCTACTTGTGCTCATCATCATCATAGGCAGTCCCTCGAAATCGAGGAAGGTTTGCTTTCACTCTAAAAGTGAGTTCTTAGGTGACTGAACAGTCCAATACGTGAATTACAGTCTCTGTCACAGGTGGGACAGACAGTGGTTGAAGGAAAGGGTGGGTGGGACTGGTTTGTCGCATGCTCTTTCCGCTGCCTGCGCTTGTTTTCTGCACGCTCTCGGCAACGAGACTCGAGTTGCTCAGCGCTCTCCCGGATGCTCTTCCTCCATTTAAGGTGGTCTTTGGCATGGGACTCCCAGGTGTCGGTGGGGATGTTGTCTTTTATCAAGGAGGCTTTGAAGGTGTCCTTGAAATGTTTCCTCTGCCAACCTGGGGCTCGCTTGCCGTGTAGGAGTTCCGAGTAGAGCGCCTTCTTTGGGAGTCTTGTATCGGGCATGCAAACAATGTGGCCCGCCCAACGGAGCTGGTCTAATGTGGTCAGTGTTTCGATGCTGGGGATGTTGGCCTGATCGAGGAGACTAACGTTGGTGCGTCTGTCCTCCCAGGGGATTTGCAGGATCTTGCGGTGACATCGTTGGTGGTATTTCTTCAGTGATTTGAGGTGTCTACTGTACATGGTCCATGTCTCTGAGCCATATAGGAGGGCGGATATCACTGCAGCCCTGTAGACCATGAGCTTGGTGCCAGATTTGAGGGCCTGATCTTCGAACACTCTCTTCCTCAGGCAGCCAAAGGCTGCGCTGGCGCACTGGAGGCGATTTTGAACCTCGTCGTCGATGTCTGCCCTTGCTGATAATAGGACTGTGTGAGTCAAGATGGCAGATGGGATATCAGCTCCTGAAGGAGCTCTCCCCGAACAATCCTTCCCTCTGGCCATCTGCTGCCATCCTTCATCTCTCTGTCCCTCAATTTTCCCCTCCCGGCTCTTACTTCGACCCCCCAAAGTACTTTCCTACCCCTAAAACTCATGCTGCAAAGACCCACTGCCCACCCCCATCTCGACTTGCCTTCCAGGTCAACCTCTCTACTACCAAGGGCCCTCCAACTGGACTCTCACTCTGCACTTGTGCTCAATGCCAAAATCAGCTGCCGTAGGCAAGCTCACGCTCTCTTTGATCAGAAACGTGACATATGCACAAAGCGGCTCAGGTGTAGAGTGCCCAAGGTGAACACTGAAGCCCTTTTAATTTGTAAAGTGCACTGGATAGGCTAAGAATTATCCTCATAACTGCTAGAAACGGTTGGAAAGTAACATAGACCCAAATCACAAGCCACAACTACTAAATAGCATTTATTGAGAAATAGTGTTAATAAAGGATAACTCGGCAGACTGAGCGCAGTGCAAGAATACTTGATTAATCAACAGAACTTTAAAACCATTTCAAAACAACCAACTTACCAAAGCCACAGTAATTCTCAAAAATGTAGGCAGTGAAGAAAAGATTTGAAGTGGGAAAGACAACCCATGAAGCCCTTTTGCTCTCCTCTACAACTATTGTACAGCAAGCAAGGAACCAGAAAACCAGGACTGCAATCCTGAGTTATATGGCTCTCCTTCTCTTACTTTTATATAGTGGCCTTAGATAGAAATGTCCCAAAGCACTTCACAGAGGGAAGGGAAGAAACTGATGCTGAGGCATTTATGGAGTGTTAGGAAAGGTGAGGAAAAGCTTGGTAGAAGGGGTGGATTTTAAGAAGGTTACAGAGGTAGAGGGGGAAGGTTTAGGGAGGGAGTTTCAAAAAGGGCTGAATTGATGGGGTGAAGGGAGCAGGTGATGCAAGGAAGACTAGCGTTGTTTATAAGAACACAAGAACATAAGAAATAGGAGCAGGAGTAGGCCATTCGGCCCCTCGAGCCTGTTCCGCCATTCAATAAGATCATGGCTGATCTGATCTTGGCCTCAACTCCACTTCCCTGCCCGCTCCCCATAACCCTTCACTCCCCGATCATTCAAAAATCTGTATCTCCACCTTAAATACATTCAATGACCCAGCCTCCACAGCTCTCTGGGGTAGAGAATTCCAAAGATTCACGACCCTCTGAGAGAAGTAATTCCTCCTCACCTCCGTTTTAAATGTGCGACCCCTTATTCTGAAACTATGCCCCCTAGTTCTAGATTCCCCCACAAGAGGAAACATTCTCTCTGCATCTACCCTGTCAAGCCCCCTCAGAATCTAATATGTTTCGATAAGATCACCTCTCATTTTTCTAAACTGATATAAAGGAAGGTATATAAACTGATATAAAAGGCATCCTTCATTATTAAACAAAGCAGGCAATCAAGGATAGGTCTCAAAGGCAACAGGGTAGGCTCTCCGGTATCGACGAATCAATCAAAAAATCAGAGGAAATCATCATAGGCAGTCCCTCAGAATCGAGGAAAACCTGCTTCCATTCAAAAATGAGTCCTTAGGTGGCTGAACAGTCCAATACGAGAACCACAGTCCCTGTCACAGGTGGGACAGATAGTCGTTGAGGGAAGGGGTGGGTGGGACAGGTTTGCCGCACGCTCTTTCCGCTGCCTGCGCTTGATTTCGGCATGCTCTCGGTGATGAAAAGACAGGAGTTGGCTGACATAAGGTCCTGCCTGAATGGCAGCAACACCTAACATCAGCCATATTCAGGAGATGCTAATGGTGATGCAATGTGCACCCTGCTGACTTTTGAAAAACAAGGCTTATCTTGATGGTTCATCCATCAAGACTAACAATATGCGTTTACTTTGCAGCAGCACACTGATACAGATCAACATTCCATTGGCCCCTAAGTAATAAAAGCCGGAGGAGGGACTGTTTGCTGTCAATGCGGTAAACAAAAGGTAGACTTCAGTGTCAAAACTACTCAAACTTCATTTTGTATTCCAAGCTCCGCAGACAACTGGGCAGAAATTACAAGAGTTGATCGTAGATCGGACTGTGACATTCTTGTGTGGCCCTAGTATCTAGTAAAGCTCCGCGCAGCCACAGAGCAATAGCTATCTCTACAGAAATTATGGGAACCCATTTCAATAATCCCATGGCATTGCCTTAGTTAAAATTTTATATAACTTACATTTATATATCACCTTTAACATAGTAAAGCATCATAGGGCGCTTCACAGGAGCGTAATCTTAGACAAAAATTGACTCCGAGCCACATAAAGAGACATTAGGACAAGTGACCAAAAGCTTGGTGAAAGAAGTAGGTTTTAGCGGGCACCTTAGAGGAGGAGAGGAAGAGAGGAGGGGGCGTTTAGGGAGGGAATTCCAGAGTTTAGGGCCTAGACTACTGAAGGTGGGGCAATGGAAATCGGGGATGTACAAGAGACCAGAATTGGAGGAGCATCAAGATCTCAGAGGTTTATGAAAAGATAAAGTATAGAGGCTCTTATAATTTGAGAATGGACAGATCTCTGATGTGTCACGCATGCTTTAGTCTCTTATGGGCTGCAAGATCTCTTTCAGCACAGAATAATTTTAATGTTCCTCATTATGCAGTCTCTAATAGGGTGATAGCAATTCAATTCAGTACTTTTTTCTTCATGCTCTGTAAACATAAATGGTATCTTCACTCAATAAAGCTAAAGTACTGTTACAATGCACAGTTTTGATTTCAGACAGAAATATGTATAATTTTGAAGTTGAACAGCACTGCACAGTCAGCAGTGTAATCCACATTTTATTTAATTCAAAACACTACTGTGTTTTTAAAGAAACATTTCAAAGGTAATCCTCAAGTTCAAACAAATTGAACTCAATTCTGACAACTGATTGATCATTTGTTATGATCCAGTAGAAGGTTGGAACCCCTGCTTTCATACGTACGGCAAACTACACTGGTCTCTTCAAATAAATTATTTCCATTGGATGAGGTCATAAGGTCAACAGAAGTGCAAGGGGAATAGCTGAGATTTAACATCTGGCACCATCAGTAAGACGTGGCACTAATAGCAGGAGAGTAGCAGGTTTGGCAATCACATTGAAAAGGATTCGCTTTTAAAAATTGCCACTAAATGCATGATTTTAAAATGCCAGTTAACTTGGCAACTGACTAACATTTTTAAGATGTCTCACATTAATGTTTTCTCTTACATACGTGGCTGTGTGCACCTAAACTACGTTATCAGTCTGAGGGAGAACCATACCATATTGGGAAATGAATTTACTTTGACACTCTTTATGAACTATTTTCCTCTAATCTTTTAGACTCCCTATGGCACACAGCCTTTTAGACTCCCTATGGCACACAGCCTTTTAGACTCCCTATGGCACACAGCCTTTTAGACTCCCTATGGCACACAGCCTTTTAGACTCCCTATGGCACACAGCCTTTCTTGGCTGGGAGGCAACGGTTTCCAAGGCTTCTGCCAATGTAACTCTTGAGCTATCTGTTAGAGCCAAGCCCAAAGAATATTCTTCAGATTTTCCCTCACTGAAAATTTTTTATCCTCCGTATGTACTTTCTTGATGGCAGTGTCGGAGGTACCTTCTTTCAGATGAGATGTTAAATTCACCTCTCGGGTGGATGTAAAAGATCCCATGGCACTATTTGAACAAGAGCAGGGGAACTTTCCCTGGTGTCCTGGCCAATATTTATCCCTCAACCAACATCACTAAAACTGATTATCTGGTCATTATCACATTGCTGTTTATGGGAGCTTGCTGTGCACAAATTGGCTGCCACGTTTCCCACATTACAACAGTGACTACACTCCAAAGTACTTAGTTGGCTGTAAAACGCTTTGTGACATCCTGAGATCATGAAAGGCGCTATATGAATCTTTCTTTTTTCCTATGGTCAAGATCAAGAGCTTTCCATGTGAATTCTCCTCATAGCTTAGTGAGTGAATGCATTGCATGATATGGAACAACTTGCCTTCATATAGCGCCTTTCATGTAGAAGAATGTGCAAGACACTTCACAGAGGCGTAATCAGACAAATGGGTGCCAAGCCAAAGGAGGTGCTATTAGAAGGTAGAATTAAAAATTTGGTCACAGCAGGGGGTTTTAGGGAGAATGGTAAAGGAGGAGAGGGAGGTGGAGAGGTTTAGGACGGGAATTCCAAAGCATAGAGCCTAACTGGCTGAAGGCACGGCTGCCAATGGTGGGACAAAGGGAGGAATAGGAAATTACTAACCTGGATGAAGAAAGTGAGAGATATTTTGAGCTATAAACTCAAGAGACATCACCCCACGCTCATTTGAAACAATGTAATGGGTTGTCTATCTATGAGGTATTTTCTCAATCCAGATCAGTAAATTGTTGTGGCCTGATTGAAGACTGACATTTTGAGCATAGATGACCAAGATATGTGTTTTCCATTAAATGCAGTTTACACACACTCTCCTCATTCTAAAGAGGAGGTACCTGACAACCATATCAACTTTAGTGCAGTGTCGTGGCACTCCTGTACAGACACAGTACTGGAGTCTTGGATATAGCCAGCTCAATATGACAATGCCAGATGGCCAAGGATCTCACGTTTTATTAGGATTTTTTTTGCTTCTATAAAAGAATAACTTGGTAATTTGCAAGAAATTCAATTACTTCTAACATTCATCTGAATTTTTTGAATATTTTAGAAATACTTTACAAAAGTAAGCTCACACTTTGTACCTGAAAACATTTCTTGGCACATTAATACTTCACGTGTGCTGATTCATCACGTTGAAGTATTCTCAAAGAAAAAACGCTCCTCAGTCTGTTTACACAGATTTTAAACACCTAAACTAAAAAACTTCAACAAGAACCTTGAAACAAAAAGATAAGTAAAATCATGGTACTGGCCTGAGGTGAGTTGTTTGAAATGTTAGAGTCTAACAGCCTGTGGGGTCAATTTTAACCCCCCGCTCCCCAGCGGCAACAATGCATGAAAGAGTTAAAATCATCCAAGGCCAAACCGTTCCCACCCAGCAACATTTTATCTTCACAGACACTGAAGTCT